>NC_091832.1:104015491-104318521 GCF_037783145.1 Equus przewalskii | reverse complement strand
AGAAGGATGTGCGATTTTTCTGGGGGGAGTCGGTATCTTTGCCTGATGTCTAAATTGCCCAAATGTCCTCTAATTTGAAATCCTGTCTGGTCAAAAAATCCAACTGTTTGGTACCCTGAATTGAAGTAGTTATAAACCGTGAGTGTAAAACTGTGGAGATAAAAGTAGGCAGTAAGGAGTGTGTCGGCAGAGATGAAGTTAACTGTGTTGCCTTTCCACGCCAGACCGTTATTTCAGAAAGCCTCAAATCGGCAGCTGTTACATAGAGCAACTGGGAGAATGAGGGGAGAGAGTCTATTATTTTATTGTTTTATGAGAGGCTTTATGTTTCCAACCATTTCTGGAACGATCCTTGGCTGTAATTATTCAAACATGGAACTGACTTGAAGCCAATTAAAAAGACTTCTACTGAATTTTGGAGAGAATTATAGTGCCAAACAACACCAAACAAAAACCAAAAACAGGCCTGGAGCCTGGTGGAGGGTAGCTCAGAGCTTGGAGCTGCAGGAGGTAGGCTTGCAGAGGTGAGTGGCTCGCAGAATCCCAGGGTCACCCAATTTGCACCTCAGATGTGGACAAGCAAGAATCTTCCTTACGGCAGAGCCGTGGGTCTCAAGGACCACTGATAAAGAAGAGTGCGTTAGTTTTCAATGCTGCCTAACAAATTGCTTCAAACTTAAAGCCACACACATTTACTAGCTCAGTCTCCGTGAGTCAAGAGACCAGGCGTGGCTTAGCTGGGCCCACTGCTCAGAGCCTCAGAAGGCCACAATCAGGGTACAGGCTGCACTGTCTTCTCACCTGGAGACTTGACTTGGGGAGATCTGCTTCTGATCTCCCTCAGATTGTTGGCAGAATTCGCTCCTCTGTGGCCGTGGGTCTGACAGTTTCAGGTTATTGCTGGAGTCAGCCGCCAGCTCCTAGAGGCTGCTCGCTATTCCTTGATATGTAGGCTTCTTCAAAGTGGCCATTTACTTCATGACAGCTTGCAGTGGAGAGAGAACATAGAGAACAAGTCAATCTGCTAGCAAGAGGGAGTCTATACGTCATCATGAGAATGACATCCTATCACGTTTGCCATATTCTTTTGGTTAGAGGCAAGTTGCAAGCCCTGTCTACACTCAGGGTGAGAGGATCATACAAGAGTGTGGCCACCAGGAGGTGGGGTCATGGGGGTCACTTTAAAGCCTGTCTGCCATGCAGAAACTTTCTAGAGAAAGTAGCTAGGGCTTCTAGATAGGCTAGCTAAGAATTTGTTCTACCACCAGGGGGTGGAGTCTTTGCTCTTCCTGCCTAACAAAATTTGAGAATTGTTATGGATCAGAGACTATTGCTCTTATGACTTCTTTGAATTTAGGGGGTGTCTTTTACTAAGATTGTTTTGTTCTTTCTCTACTCTGTTGCATTGGATGTATTGGAGACAAATACCTTGCACTTTAGTTTATAAATCATCAAAGTACGAGAAGTGTGTTAGAACTAGAGAGCTCAAAATTGGGTCTGAATGCAGTAAGTGGATAGACTGCAGGGTTGTTTCTGGGGCATGGAGTGGATGTGTTCCACGGGTGGGGAGAAAATGATTGTTTTGGTAGCCAGGGACAGGTTTTGTCGAGGAATATTAGGTCTGTTCCACCAGATCCCTTCTCATCACCCTGTCCTCTCAATTTTTGGCGGGGCCCATAGAATTTGTCATGAAGTGAGTAGCCAACACAAAAAACTAATCAGCTTTCCTAGATGCCTGCAGGCACAGGGCTGCGCTTCACAATAAAAGGTTGTCCCACAGCCCTCTTGACTTTCAAATATCACCCCCTACATTCAGGCCTATGAGAAACCTCTTTACAACGATCTGAGCCCAAACTCTAACACTGGTCAAAAATAACCTCAAATATTTTTGCTTGATTTTGATATACTTTGTGTTCTCCAGAAATGTAACTACCATGTAAATTGAGAAACGACTGTATTTTTCTTTGTTTAGAACTTGACCAAGAGTAGATTATATAATCCTTTCAGAAAATCATATTACTGACATTAGTGCCCCTCACATGTTAAAGCAGCCAGTACTGCTTCAGTCTGTACCTCTAACAGCCACTTTCATATTATGCTAAGCATAGAAACAGGCGTTTGACTGTTTCATTATATCCTCTAGTGTAGTCATGGTCATATTGAAATCTGTAATATGCACTATTTCTTCCTCACACCGCAGCTTGCATTGAAATTCTTTGTGAAGGTAGATTACACTATCTAGGAAGTCCACTTCAGGATGGAAACGGTATCATAAAGTATTTGCTATAAAAAGGGAACAGTAGGGGCTGGCTCCGTGACTGAGCATTTAAGTTCTTGGGCTCCACTTCTGCAGCCCAGAGTTTTGCCCATTCAGATCCTGGGAGCAGACATGGCACCGCTCATCAGGCCATGCTGAGGCAGCGTCCCATGCAGCACAACCAGAAGGACCTACAACTAGAATATACAACTATGCTTTGGGGGCTTTGAGGAGAAGAAAAAGAAAAGAAAAGAAAAAAAAAAGGAACCTTAGGCCTGACAGAGTTGAAATATACTGATTTAAGTAAAATGACAAACTAAACACTTGTGGCATTTATCTCCACGGCCATCTGGAAAAAGATCATCTTTTGGAAAAAACAAAAGGCACAATTCCTGTAAAAACAACAGCAAAAGTAGCCACATATTTTAGTGCCCACTCTGTATTGGGTACTCTGCTTTACACACGTTATCTCAAGTAATCCTCACCCTAACATTGTTAGTGAGAATGTGGCACTGAGCTAATCAAAGGACTCAGGCGGTAAGTCCTGGTTCTGTCGCTTACCATCCATCACTCGGGGGAGTCAGTTTTTCCCCTAAGCCTCGGTTTCTTTTTAATAAAATGAAGGAAAACAATAAATGTAACTCACAGGAGGAAAAGAATAAATGTACATTGATGTGAGGATTAAATGAGACGCTACTCTGAAGATGGCGTATCTTGTGGGTTATTTTAGATATGTGCTCTTCAACTTGAAAGGTAATAAATGACATACCTAGATGGAATATAGCTACTATTGCCCAACAAATCCTTGTTTCTCAAATTGCTATTTGAGATCTCTGGACTTGAAAATGAATATTTAAAAATTCCAAAGAGTTTCTAAAACTTTGAAATGAATAATATCTAAGAAAATTAGAAAATTGAAGAAGCTTGTAAATAGATTACTACTTTCTTTTAGGGAATTGGTCTTTTCTGTCTGACCACTCTTTATTTAGTGTTTTACGGTTTCATTACAATGTGGGGTTTTTTTTTTTTTCTTTTTTTAAAGAAATTCTACTTGGTTCTTGTGTTTCTTGTATCTGTAGATTCATATCCTTCATCAGTTCTGGAAAATTCTCAGTTGTTTTCAGTTATTGCTTCTCCTTCGTTTTCTCAACTCTATCTCTTTAGGATTCCCAGATTTCGTAAGTTAGACCTCAGTCTGTCTTCCATTTCTCTCTTTCTTTTTTTTTTTTTTTGGTGAGGAAGATCAGCCCTGAGCTAACATCTATGCCAGTCTTCCTCTATTTCGTAAGTGGGACGCTGCCACAGCATGGCTTGTTGAGAGTTCTGTAAATCTGCACCTGGGATCCAAACCTGCAAATCCTGGGCTGCCAAAGTGGAGCACGTGAACTTAACCACTAAGCCACTGGGCTAGCCTCTCTCTCTTTTTTTTTTATTGTGGTAAAATGTATGTAACATAAAGTTTACCATGTTAACCATTTTTAAGGAAAGTGCAATGGCATTAGGTACATTCACAAAGTTGTTTGTGAATGTATTTCCACCATCCATGTACAGAATTTTCTCATCTTCCCAAACTACTACTACTTTAGTACTGAGATGTGATTGTCAGTAAAATACAAATCTACTGGCTAGTGGCTTTTGGGGAAAATACAATAATATATTAAGATTGCACTTGGGGGCCAGCCCTGTGGCTGAGTGGTTAAGTTCGCGTGCTCCACTTTGGTGACCCAGGGTTTCATCTGTTAGATCCTGGGTGTGGAACACTGCTCATGAAGCCATGCTGAGGCAGTGTCCCTCATAGCAGAATTAGAAGGACCTACAACAAGGCTATACAACCATGTACTGGGGGGCTTTTGGGAGAAGAAAAAAAAGAGTACACATGAATTAAACAATACATTTGTAAATAACTTATGGGTCAAGGATGATTACACCATGGAAATCTTAAAACAATTTTGAACTGAATGATCACGAAAATACTGCATGTTGAAATTTATGGGGCCAGCTAAAGCCATGATTAGAGGGAAGGTAATACTTTAAATGCTTCTATTAGAAAAGAGAAAGCTTTACAACAATGAGTTAAGCTTTCACGTCAAGAAACTGGAAAAGAAAAAGCAAATAAATCAAAGGAATGCTGATAGAAGATACGAATAAGAGTAAAAGCCGAAGGTAATAAAGTAGAATACAGACACACAATAGGAAAATCAGCAAAGTCAAGCACTTGTTTTTGGAAAAGATTAATAAAATTGATAAACGCCAAGCAAAACTGACCAAGAAAATAACAGAAAAAACCCTCCAGAACTTACCAAAAAAATTGAATGAAATAGATGACATTACTCCAAATTCTGAAGACATTGAAAGGTAATGTGAAGATATTATGAGCAACTTTACACTATTGCAAGGCAACTTCCATAAAATTGACTTCTTCTTTTTTTTTGAGGAAGATTAGCCCTGAGCTAACATCTGCTGCCAATCCTCCTCTTTTTGCTGAGAAAGACTGGCCCTGAGCTAACATCTGTGCCCATCTTCCTCTACTTTATATGTGGGATGCCTACCACAGCATGGCTTGATACATGATGTGTAGGTCCACACCCAGGATCTGAACCAGTGAACCCTGGGCTGCCGAAGCAGAACGTGCAAACTTAACTGCTGCACCACTGGGCTGGCTCCAAATTGACAACTTCTTTGATAAATATTTATTAAAACTGACCCAAGAAGATATATAAAATCTAAGTAGATGTACATGTATTATAGAAATCAAATCTATAATTAAAACTTTCCCACAAGGAAAACTCTAGGCACAAATGGCTTGGTACGTTAATTCCAGTACACATTTACAGAAGAAATAGAAACCACCTCACTCAAACTTCTTCGGAGAAAAGAAAAAGGGGGAGTATTTCCAGTTCATTTTATTAGGCCAATATAAATCTGATACCCAAATCAGGCAAGGACATTATGAAAAGGGAAAAAAGTAAATACCAATATCCCTCATGGACACAGAAAAAAATCTGAATAAAATGTTAATAAATCAAGTCCAGTTATAGCAAAAGAACAGTAGTACATCATGAAGAAGTTGGTTTTATCCAATGAGATGTGCTGGTAAATATTTCACAACTGGCTCTCCAAATTAAAAAAAAAGTATATATATCTCTATATATACATATATATGTACACATATATACACACACAGACACACAGACACACACACACCACACACGTTTACTACATGATCTACAAATCACAACAAAATATAGATTACTTTTTATTGTCAATTCCACATAGGTACTGAGTCTCATTGATTTCTTTTATTGATTTTTACTGAACTATATTTGTAGACAATCTACGGTTGCAACTGATGCATAAGTGCAGTTTCAACATGAATGTTGGTTGATATTTTGGTTTATGTCAATGAGTAAGACCAACGAAAATGAAACAACAAAGATGCATAGTAGGACTTCACTCATTCATCAATAATGTGAGCAACTTCTTTGCAGAATCAGTTAATGGTTTTCAAATACTGGAAGATAATTTAATCAATTTTGTATTATTCAAAATATAATGGCGACAAACACACTTTTTTTAGTTAAATCAGTATTATTAGCTTTTTCTCTCTCACTTTTGTAAGTATGGATGATCAATAAAACAATAAATCAAGCTTTGATTTGTAGCATTTGCTTATTTTCGTGGTGTGAATTCTCCCAGGGTGAGAGTTTAAGCTATCAATGTGACATCACTGAACAGATAAGGGAAGCATGCTATTATATAGTATTTCCAACATACAGATAAAATAGATATAAGTAACCTCAAGAGGATAGCTAATAGTAAACTGTAATAAAACAATTAGAAAGTGGTGAATTTTGAGCATTTGTTTCCTTGGTTTTAGTATATTCTCTTTACAAGTTTATATAATTTAATATTTAGCAATGTCTGTATTTAAAAACTGGCTGGCTAAATTTCAGAATTCCTGAAAATTAAACAATCAGCTCCTATGGGTTGGTACAAGCTGACTTCAGCAGAACACTAGTTTAATCCAAAGAATGCAAGATTGATACAACATTTAAAAATGAGCAAAGTATTGGGGCTGGCCTGGTGGCCCAGTGGTTAAGTTTGCACGTTCCACTTCGGTGTCCTGGGGTTCTCCAGTTTGGATCGTGGGTGCGGACCTATGCACTGCTTGTCGAGCCATGCTATGGCAGGTGTCCCACATATAAAGTAGAGGAAGATGGGCACGGATGTTAGCTTAGGGCCAGCCTTCCTCAGCAAAAAGAGGAGGATTGGTAGCAGAGGTTAGCTCAGGGCTAATTTTCCTCAAAAAAAAAACAAAAAACAAAAAAAGAGCAAAGTATTAGCAGGATAAAAAAAAACCCAAACATATAGTTATCTCAATAAATGAGTAAAATCATTGGATACAATTCAATGCTCATTCATAACAAGAAGTCTCAGCTACCCAACATTGGAAGGCAGACTCATCATTTTGATAAAAGGTATCTACAAAAATCCTGCATCTATCATCACAATCAGTGATGAAAACCACAGTGAGATTCTGATGAGGCACGGTCAGTTTGCCGTAGTACCAGCAGACCAGGCCAACATGGCGTAAGGGCAGAACAATGAGTTACTTCATGGCAGTCATACAAAAGTTAAAAGTTACAGCAACACTTCAGAAGCCTCAAGCTTCATAAAATTAAAATTTATGTGAAAGGCATGGTCTTAGAACTCCCAGGAGGTGGCATAGAGACTTATGTATAAAACAAGGATCTGCCCAAGAGCGAGAGGCTCAGATGTGCATCACCTCAGACCGTGCAGGCAAGTTCTGGCCCCAACCAAGGATCAACAGGTTGGCATTCTAGATCCTGCAGCCTCAGCTGGTCTGAGATGCTGTTATTTTTCTTTTGAGTCTGGGAGAATTACTGCATTGTTAGAAAGGTAACTCCAGGAAATTATAAAAAGCAAAAGTTAGCAAGAATGAAAATGATGCAAAAAAAATTAACTCCATAACCTTAATGTAATAATATTTTTGTGTGGGTTTTTTCTTCTAATTATGGTGTTTAAAGCATTTACGAGAAATGAGTATGCTAGATTTAAAGTTTTAATGAAATATTTTGAAGAATTTGATTAAGTAATTTGGCAGACAATGGGGAAATTTAATGTACGTCTATAAATTTTCATTTGTTAATTGTATAAATATTGTGGCTATGTAGAGGAATCCTACTCACTTAATGTTAAACAAATGTTAGTTTATTAATAAAATCAATGTGTTAAGCGTTAAATAAAGAAGGTCGTAGTGAATCTCCGTATCTATGCACGAAAACCCCTCAGACATTAACAATTCCATCAAGAATATGGACAAATGTTTAAGTTCAAGGAGGCTCATCCAGAATTACTCATAAAAGTAAATAATGTCTAAAGATCTAATTTAAGACTCTGGCTGAGCAGATTATCACATAGCCATTGGATACTTATAAAATAATGTATGGAAATAATATATAGCAGCTCTTACTGCCCATGGGTCCTGTCCCCATGCCACTTCATGCTATTCTTTGAATAAAAGAGCACTACTGCAAAAAAAAAGAAATAGTATATAAAATATTCAACATAAAGAACTGTGTGAAAAGAACACAGAAGAAAATAGAGTGTATAATACTTAAATGTTTATTATGTACAGATGTTCAACACTTTATCCTTTAGTTTAAATTAAAATAACAAGAAAATATGCATCCTTTGTAGAAATTTTGTCAAGTCACAGAATAGACTATAAAAAGCTAATAATACAAAATTTTCTATTTGTAATTTTTAAAAGCTTATGTTCATGACAGAAAGGTTAGGTCTGGAAATAAGTGAGAAGCACAAAATTTGTTTGTGAAGTATTTTTTTTAACTTGGAAACATTGGCTTATGGTACAAACCCCCCCAAAACTAAAATCTCTTATAATTGTATGTTACGTGTATATGCATAAACATATATAACATATATATACATATATATGAATACACATAAAAATGGAAAGTCATTTGATAAAATATTAATAGTAATTATTTTGGATTGTTGGAATATGTATAATTTAAATATTTTTGTTTATGCCTTTTAGTTTTTCTTCAGCATGCAATTTTGTGATTAGAAAAGAAAAACATAGTTTATTAAATCAACCAAACCAGAAGAGCTATGATTTTTTTGTAATTTTATTTAAGAACAGAAATCTAAATATAGAAAAACATTGGGAAAGAATCTCAAAAATCCAATGAGACAAATGATTTAATAAATTTTGTTAAACTTTGTGCAACTATTAACAGGATAATAGTTAAAATTCTAATGATATACTTTTAAATGAAAATGGTGTATAAACCATTATGAATATTTCATGATTTTAATTTTATACAAATTCTGTTTGCATTACTTTCAATCGTGTGCATTATCCAGAATGTACATGAATATTTTCCTTATAGTGATTGTTAGTGTTTTTGAAGATCTATGTTAGAAATATGACTTTGTATTAATTTCAAGTATTTTTCTCATTTTCTCTGAAAAAGAGTCATCTACCTACTTACTTCAGACTCTCCAGCAACTGTCCAAAATTTGCTTGGATTTTCATGTGTGCACAATTCTATTAACATAGTGTTCATTTATATCCCTATAAAATGAATTTAAAGATAAGACTGAACAGCCTAGATCTTGGGAAATGTATGAATATTCAATCATATATTATTTGATTGTCAAGACTGCTGGGCAAAGTGATGACTATTTCACTGATGATACCATGGTACACGTCTAACCCTTGGGTAGGAACTTAGGGGACTTTTGAACTGAGCAAGGGAGGAAATTTGGGGTGTGAAGGTCTAAGGCATGGGTGTCGCTGAGGATTCAATGTACTCAAGTATAAATTGAGAGGGGCCATCTCAACTAATCTATAACATCTTTATCTCCTCAAACTCTCCAAGATCTTACTACAGAGAGTGGCAGCTAAATGGATAAAAACACAGAAAGACATCATTTGTAAAATAATTATATATTTCTATTATTAGCTTTGTGTTCATCAATAAGCATGGGTAGTGTGGATATGACTAAGAAGCTGAAAATAGCCTTATCGTATTGAACGGGCCATTACAATTACATTTTTTAATATGATTTTTCTCTTTTCCTTTTCCTTTCTTTCTTTTTTTTTAACCTCCTACCATCTTTACTTTGGACTCCCATTTGGTTAGGCCATCTATTAGTCCATTAGTTAGGTAGCCCATCATAAAACGTCAAGTTTTCTGTACAAAGAATATTTGTATAGACTTTAGAAAATGTTCTTGATAAATACATGCTGCACATATTACTTATTTCCAGCACTTCTAAGAGTACAGAATTTTACCAGTTAAAATTGTATATGTGTGACTTAAATATTTGTACTCTTGTTCATTGTACTATTTGTGCTGGTAGATCGTTCTAGCCTTTCTCTGACATGACAAGATTCTTCCAGTAGGTACCTATTTTCTGCTTAGTGTTCTTTGACTTAAACCATCTCTTTGAAAACCCCATCTGTGTGTGACTGGGTCACTCACTAGCCCACAAAGTCTCTACTGCTTTAGTTCTGATTTCAGGGTTCTAGACATCCTGGAACTTTTCATTTGTCATGTTGTTTATTTTAACTCACCTGAAGTATTTCAGCCTTAGGTATTGGGTTTATTTTCTAAAAACTAGTTGAATTCTAAAGACTTTAAGAAGGTCTAGGAGAGAAAATAAGGAGCATTAAAAGTGTGGCTTTCCCTGCCCATCCCCCCACCATGTAATCATGTCCTTCCAGCCACAGTAAACTGAGCTTTTCTGGAATTGCTCCCATCAGCTGACTTGTAATTGCGTCGTTGATGTTTTCATCAGTTGGTTGTCAATTCGCCCACCTAGACTGTATGCCGCGTGAGAGCAGAGACTGTTTCATGTGGCATTGTATGGCCTGGGCCTGGCATAGTGCGTGTCCCACAAGAAGAAAATGATTAGTACTTGTTAAATCAATGAAAGAAAACATGAAAATATTAGACAAGCATCTTTTTTGAAGAAATGGGAAAGAGGTTTGGCTATATCAACTAGAAAAGAAAAGGCTGAAGGAAGTCTCATTATAATAATTTCAATGCAAATTAAGGGCAAAAGTTATTAGATATTCAATATATTTTTGGCTAAATTTGGGGGTGTTATAATTTATTTTGTTTAATTCTCACAAAGGACCCTCAATGTTCAGTTTTATTTTTTCCACTTTACAGAACAGGCGACTAAAGCTAAGAGAGTTAGAGAACTTGCCTGAAGTCACACAGCTAGCAGGAATTTGAGTCCAGATATGTTGGACTACCATGGTGTTAAGGACTGAATTTTATCTCCCCAAATTCCTATGTTGAGGCCTAATCCCCAATGTGACTGTATTTGGAGACAGAGCCCGAAGGAGGTAACTAAGGATGAGTGAGCTCATAAGGGTAGGACCCTAATCTGATAGGACTTGTGTTCCTATAAGAAGAGGAAGAGACAGAGAGCTCTCTCTCACACACGTAGAAAAGGGGCCGTGTGAGGACACAGTGAGAAGGCAGCTGTCTACAAACCAGGAAGAGAGGTCTCACCAGAAACCAACCCTGATGGCACCTTGATCTCGGACTTCTAGCCTCCAGAACTGTGAAAAAATAAATTTCTGTTGTTTGAGCTGCCAGCCTTTGTTATTTTATTATGGTAGCTTACTTGGACTAATTCAAGTAGAGAAAAATAAAGAGATAAAGAAAAAAGAAGGAAAAGGAAAGAAAGAGAGAGAAAGAGAAAAAGGGGCAGAGGCATAGATGGAGGAAGGGAGGGAGGAAAGAAGGAAAGAAGGAAGGAAGGAAAGAGGAAAGGAAGGAGAGAAGAGAGGGAGAGAAAGAGAAAGAGAAAAAATAGAATTTAAGCTAATAGCAAGAAATAAGTTCTTTATATAAATTTGGAGACAGATATTTGTGGAGTCTCTTCCTTTGTACAATTTTAAGAATAGGCTAGGCTATTATTTATCTTGTATGGTTTAGATTTTATTCTTCTTGGAGGCAGTGGCATGAATTAGATCATCCATTAAAATAGCTGCTAGCCTGTGTTTCCAGGGACTAAAAGAAACAAAAAAGATGGTTCTAATGAGAATCAGACCTTAATCTTAAAGGGAAGGCACTTTATTTTCTTTCCTTTTTCTCTCCCACTCCTGGTCCTCCATGCTCTTTGTTCCTCACCTTTCTGAAATCCTGTCTTGGTGGTGAGCTTCTGCCTTAGAAAAATTAGCAAGAAGTTTTGCTGAGTAAAAAAATATTTTATGAGAATAAAACAAGTTGTAATGTGAGGAAAGAAAACTAAGAGATTTCTAATGTGGGCAGTGTGAAAGGAAACTTATGATGGGTCAAATCAGCAGCCCATCTTGGCCCTTGCAGAAGCGTTCTGAGTTCCCAGGTGGGGACTCGGAAGACTAGGGCTCCCTTGCCTTTGCAGCCTCAACAACTCTTGGGGCTATGTGGACACAGGAGCTTTACAATGGGGCAATTACTATCTTAGTTAGGCTGAGGAGTGGGGGTGTTTACAGAATTAAATTTCTTTTAGCTCCTCTTGGGTCTTTCCATTCTTAATCAGCAAACTAACTTGAGCAGAGGGCAGGGCAAATGATTTTATCAATATGGTGAACTTGCCTCCCAGGCCATAAGCAGAAAGGATGCCTCTTATCAAAGCCATATATGTCTAGCAGTTGTCTCTCAGGTGTAACATAGTCTAGTTTAGACCAAAGTTCGTGTAATGTTCATCCCTTGTGGCAGCCACAATAAGTAGCACATTTGTTTATTCATTCGTTCACTAATTCCTTTATTTACTTGTTCGTTTAACAAAGATATTTAACCCACCTACTTTGTATCAGGTATGTACTAGATAGTAGGAACACAGTGATTAATTAGCAAGAAGACAGTCTCTGCCATCATGCAGCTTGCTTTCTCATAGGAAAAAGATAAAGAGACAAGTCAACACCTTCATATCTAAGTAATTACAGATTGAGAAAGAAGAAAAGGAAGTGTTATAATAGAAAATAATGTCAAGCATTGTCTTAAGTTATATAGAATAGGGTTCTCGAAAGACAGAGAACCAAATTCTTACATTATTCAGACATTTTTCTAGCAATTTAACCATCAGATTTGGTGGACACATTGTGTGACTCACAACCAGATATAGGTAGTCACTTAAACAGCTGCCTCAGCACCTCATTCTTCCAGATAGTGCCTGGACAATTTTACCTTGCAAACCAAGACTTTGGCCATTTGATCTGTGATAATTTTTGCTTATCTGGAGAAAGGAGGGCTTGATAAACTCTCACTAGATATGTAGACCACGGTTCCAGAGTAATCCAAGGATTGCAATTGTCTTCCATGTTCGAGATCCTTACTTCATCCTACCTCAGCCGTTTTCATATTTTAGGGTCTCCCATTAGCAGGAGAACACTTCAGTTACACTTTCAATATTAGGACACTGTATTAGAATAGGCCAGGATTTGTTAGGTAACAAATAACCCAGATATCAGTGGCTTAACATAGCAAAGTTTCACGTCTTACTAAAGTCGCCTACAATTGAAGTCATCGGTCATTATTGTGTAAGTGGTGACTCCGGCATCCAGTTCCTTCCTTCTGGAGATGTTGCTAGCTTAATTTCGTGGCCTTAAAGGTTCCCACAGAAGGGTAAGAGAGAACATGTATGGAGTTTTATGATCGGTCAAAAAAATGTACATGTACATCTGTTCATGTCCCATTGGCCGGAACTGTCACATAGCCCCAATACACCTGGAAAGGAGGCTAATAAATATAGACTTCCTGTGTGCCCAGTATGAGAAATGGAATCAGTGCGTGGTTAGTCAGTTTCTGCCACAGTTCACTCCTCAGATCACCAAATAGCCGTTTCACTCTTCCTCTCTACCTAGAACACATATTGACCCCTCCCTAGGAGGGACAGCACATAGTGCTGTCCAGTTACTAAATCCAACAGAAGGTTTGTAATATTCAGGTGTAAGCATCAGGATTCTCCAGAGAAATATAACCAATTGAATATGTTCATATATTTAGAGAGAGATTTATTTTAAGGAATTGCCTCATGTGATCGTGGAGGTTTGATAAGTCCAAAATCTGGTAGGGGAGTCCGGCAGGCTGGAGACCCAGGGAAGAATTGCAGTTTGAGTCCAAAGGCAGTTTGCTGGCATAATTCTTTTTAGCTTGGGGAGGTCAGTCTTTGTGCTATTAAGGCCTTCAACTGATTAGATGAGGCCTACGCACATTACAGAGGGTAATCTGCTTTACGAAAAAAATCCACTGATTTAAATGTTAATTTCACTTAAAAAAAACTTCACAGAAACGTTCAGAAAAGTGTTTGACTGAATACATGGGGCCTGTGGCCCAGCCAAGTTGACACATAAAATTAAACATCATATCAGGTAATAAAGCACTTTGTTATTGGGTCGAGAGATGGTCCCTCTCCATGCAGTCACCTATGAATTAAAAGACAAGTTATTTAGCTCATTTCTTTGCTTTTTTTGCCTCCAAGCCTCTCTCGTTCCACTTAAGGACAGCTGCTTCAATGTATCTGGAAGCGAAATGTATGAGGAGGACATAGCCTGAATGTCATCTTTTCCTTGAATCGCTTTATTCGATTGAGAAGTTTTTTACTGGACAGTTGGTACTTACAGCCTTCTTAAAATACATTTCCCATTCTTTGAGTGTAGAAGGAGCTAGGCTTTCCAAATTTACAATGTCCCTAAGATAATCATTTGCAAACTAGATAATTCTTTTCTAAACTTATCCTTTCCTGTAATAACTTGTTAAACACAGCCAATAATAGTCAAAACACACTAATATGGTATTTTCCACCCTTTCCCCTAGGGTTTTTTACTCAGCAGGCACATGGTCTGCCTCTCAAGTTATTGCATGAGACAGCTTATCCAAATATTTTGCCACTGTGTAACGCAGATCAGCAACTGTTCGGTCCCTCATATCAGTTCCTTTGCTTGTTCCACCTGAGTGCCAAGTCAATGCCCTGTATTTTAGGTTTGCTACATCGGCACTCAACTTCAGGGTATCAGTTTTTGGAATAGACATGATAGAATAGGCCATGTTTCAATAACAAACAAATCCCCAAATCTTGGTAGCTTAATACGATAAAGTTTATTGCTGGCTCATTTCACAGCTTGAAGTGGGTTGGGAGGTTCTTTTTGGCAGGTCTCCTCTAACAGTGACTCTAGGCTTCTTCTGTTTTGAAGTGCTGCCATCTTAAACATACAGCTCTCCAGGTTGCTACAGAATGGAAGACGGGGTGAGACACAGAGCTTAGAACGGCCCAGCCTGGAAGTGGCTTACATCACTTCAGTCCACATATCCTTGTCTTGATCCTACTAAATGACTCCAACCCAATTTCAAAGAGGGATGGGCAATTTAGACTTCCTATGTGCCCTGAAAGAGAAAATGAGATAGGAATTTTCACAGATATGTTTAAAGATGATAGAAAAACATTTTATTTATTTATTTATTTATTTTCTCTCTCTCTGTGTATGTGTGTACGTGTGTGTGTGTGTGTGTGTACATGGGAAAGAGAGATAGAGATGGAGAGAAACAAAGAGATAGAAACAGAAAAGAGAGACAGTACTAAATAGAATTTTCTCTTACTTTTGGGCCTGTTCTGAAGTCTGAAACTGAGGGCACGTGGTAAGTGCTGAAATATTCTAAAGAAAGCGATGGACACATCCCCATCAGATCAGTGAAGGCTTGGGCAGTCTAGTTGTTTGGCTATCCATCTCCAGCACACACTGGCAGCCTGAATGGCAGAAGCTCAGAGGTCCTAGATGAGAGTATATGAAGCGATTTGTGGGAAGAGAGTACTGTGGTGGAGCAGAGTGGGCGTGCTTCCCATTCTACCCTTCAAGCCAAGAACGTCATGGCAAGAGAACTTCTCGGAAAGATTCGGGGAGACTGGCATCTTACTCACGAGAACACTTTTTTAAAGCCCCTAATTTGACTTGAACCAGGTAAGAACTCAGCTTGATATTTCTCAGCATGTTTCAGGGAGACCACATTAGGACTGTCCATCGGAAATACCCTTGACATAAAGTTCTCTCTCAGTGTGCTGCATCCCCCCCAACCACATTGGGGTATTATTGGAATTACATTAAATTTATAGGTTAATTTCAGGGGAAATTACACCTTTGCAACATAACATTTCTGATTCAGAAATATAATATGTGCTGCCATTTAATCAGCAAAACCAGACCGACCGGTTAAAAGTCTCTAAGGTTTCACCCTGAAGTGTCACAGTCTCTGTTGGTTTTTGAGAAATACTTATTTGCAAGTTAAGAAGATTGACTTGCTAGGAGTCTTTTTTTTGAGGAAGATTAGCCCTGAGCTAACATCTGTGCCCATCTTCCTCTACTTTATATGTGGGATGCCTGCCACAGCATGGCTTGATGAGTGGTGCTAGGTCCACACTCAGGATCCGAATGGGCAAACCCCAGCCCGCCGAAGCAGAGCACATGAACTTAACCACTCTGCCATCAGGCCAGCCCCAACTAGGAGGTTTTTTAATCCTCACTTGCAAAGAGTCTGTTACAAGGGACAAGCACTGCATTTTCCCGTCATATCGGCATCCATTGATAAGGTTTTCTCCATTAATCTAGTTATTCTTATGTATTATCATCAATTATTTCTTAGCATGTAAAGACTCATGAATGTCTTTCTTCCAGATAGTGTCTTGTAACATTATAAAGGCCCAGATTTGTCTATCTGCCTGTCTGTCTATCTATGTATCATCTATCATCTGTCATCTATTCTTTTCCCCTTGAATTTGACCATGGCAGGCTCTCTTGGCAGGCCTCCTGTCCCAGATGTGTGAATTCACACGTTGATTTTCCCCAGCTGTAGAGAGGAGGGAGGGATATATGGACAGGTGAGCCTGATTTGGGATTGTACGTGCAGGAAACAAGACGACAATACAGAAATCTCTTCAAGTGAGAAGCAGGGAAGGACTAATCCGAGAGATAAGGAGGTTTAG
The DNA here is from genome assembly GCF_037783145.1 of Equus przewalskii. Classification (NCBI taxonomy): domain Eukaryota; kingdom Metazoa; phylum Chordata; class Mammalia; order Perissodactyla; family Equidae; genus Equus; species Equus przewalskii. The sequence continues at coordinate 104,302,239 of NC_091832.1, read as the reverse complement.
TGAATTTTCCTGCTCTGCTGACCCTCTTTACTTTCCGATTTTTATTGTGTCTCATCGCTGATCCATTTTAGTAGCCTGCAGGGTATTTCTGCCTTCCTCTCCGGCCTCATGCTAAGAATCTTCATGGTGGCTCTACCACTCTACTTTGAGATCTTTCTGTATTTGAAGTGAACACTGTGGCCAGAAGTTTTACACATGTTGACATTGGTAGAAAAGTCATACTGCGGCACCACAGCCCACGTCCTGCATGCATTTCCAGCCTCTGCATGTTTGCACTTGGATTTTTCTTCAAGACTTGAGTAGAAAAAAATTTGTGATAATCTATTCTTTTGAAGATTTTCTCAATCACAAGTTCTTTATTCCAGTTGTTTTTTGTTTATTTTCTTGTTAATTTGATCCCATCTGCTTTATATCTTCCAGAAATTCCACTAATGGGTCCCTTCTTCATTTACAGCCCTAATTTTAATTTACTTTTATTTTTCTATTTCCGTTTGATATTAAGAGTGAACTTAGGTAAACTTATGGGTTCAGTCTCTCATCTCAGGCTATTTTTTATTTTATTTTTTTTACTCTTTTTGGATAAGTGCAGAGAGGTAGGTTAATCACATACTTCAATTGAAGACCAACTATCATCATTTTCTGTGCAAGATTCCTTTTGTTTTTATTTTTTTGTGTTATTTATATATGTATGTTATTTTTACCCTTCATGAAAATGCTCACTCCGACTTTGTACTTCCCTCATTGGTAGCACTTACCAGACTTTTCTTTTCTTTCTTTCTTTCTTTTTTTTTTTTTTGTTATTTTCATGGTTTATTTACTTCTCTCTTGCATTTTTGACTCTTCTAGAATTGAGTCTTGGGGAAGGGGCCATGGTATTTTGTCATTTCGTCAAATAGAGAAAGTGGGAAAAACATTTACATCAATACAAATAGCTACATAATTTAATTATTTTGACTTTGAGGTTGTTACAGTGTTGCTTCCCCAAAGACATAGTTTATTCAAAAGTGGGTCATCAGATATGTTTAAGAAAAATATTTTTCTTTATTAGACTGATAGTTATTATTTTGGAATGTTCTACCAATGGAAGAAGGATCTAGAAAACAAAGTTTAATAACTTTGATCTAGTATATGAAAGAAAAGATTCAAAGAAATTAGAACCTGATGATTCTTAGGGAAACACATTGTTGGAGCATCTCTGCATTCTGGATGCATGTAGAACAGAAACTCCCGGAAGTCTCATTGACTTTTGTGATTTTAACCCTGTTTTCGAAGACTGTGTAAAATAGACTCTATTTGACACAAATTTAAACCTCACACATGGTGTTGGCTCCTTGTGCTTTATGAACTCAGAAATATCCAGGGACAATTACATGAAGGATATGTACTATTATTCTATTCTTAATGAGTCAAACACACTAGCTGTAGAGTCCTTCACATGAGGTATTACGCTGTGAAAGCCTACAGCAGCAATTTACTAAATAGTACCTTAGAGACCTAAATTAATGAATCTCTCAAGTGACTAATTTGCTAATCCAAAAGAAACCAAACTCTGTCTACGCTAGGCAAATACTGCATGTCTGGAGTGTTGAAGTAACTCGTTTGAGTTTGCTATCTACCGAGCCAAAGAGAGTTATTCCTTAGAATTTGTTCTTTAGCTTTGGTTAGAAATGTGCATATAAATCTGACAAGCCTATTAACAAATTTGATTAGCCATTTTAAAACTTCTAATTGAAATAACAACTGTGTACTCCCCTAGTTTATACACGATCTTCATGCCAACAGAATTTCTAGAAACTTTCCTTTTGTCTGGATTGGGTTGATACATAAATTCCTTCAAGTTTTGCATTATGAATTCACAATTTTTGTAAGTGTATAATATCTGATGGCCTTGGATGTCAGACAGAAAGGGAAATCTATCCCCACATTGTAAGGTGATTTTCTTCTCAGTAGCAAGATTACTTTTCTTATTGTTTTGTGGCACTATCACAGTTAACAACAATAAAAGAACAGCCTTGGAGTACATTAATCAGCAAAATTACTAGTTTGAATCATTGCAGTCAGTTCTCCTTTCAAGTTTCTCACACAGTCTGAGGAAACTATAACTTTGCTCTGTATACTTTTAGCTCTTTTCCATTTGCCATCTCCTTTTAAGATAAACACTATAATAAAGACACATAGAATTTGTGGTTGACAGATATTTTCACACCATCAGAGATAGTAAAGTAATGAGCCTGAATTCAAAAAGAACATAGACTCATTTTGCTTTTTTCCTTTCCTTTCCCTCACCTTCTTCTGTTTTCTCTCTTTTCTTTTCTTCTCTCTTCTTTTCTGTTCTGTTCTTTTCCCTTTCCTTCTTTCCTTCTTTCTTACTTACTCTTCCTTCTCTTCTTTTTTTCCCATCTCTCCCTATTTTTTCTTTTCCTTTCTGCCGTTTTTTTTTTCTTAAATAAAAAAGTCCAGGGGCCAGGACCATGGCCAAGTGGTTAAGTTCCTGCGCTCAGCTTCAGTGAGCTGAAGGGTTTTGCCGGTTCAGATCCTAGATGCAGACCCAGCACTGCTCATCAAGCCAAGCTAAGGCACCGTCCCACATAGCACAACTAGAAGGAGCTACAGCTAGAATATGCAACTATGTCCTGGGGGGCCTTGGGGAGATAAAGAAGAAAAAATATGCCCCAAACATAGCAGTGTCAGCTGGGATGGTGGTGCTGGTACATGCATGCCCATTGCCCTCACTGCTCGGGGAAGAGCTGATGTTCTTCAGGATCTGTGTGTGCTGCAGGGTCCCAGTTACTGGAGGTGCAGCTCCTGGGGCGAAGGGCATTCCAGGGGTTGGAGCCAAATCAGCAGTTCACTGAATGGCCTGAGCCTGGTGGTGAGCTCACAGTTTCAGAGCGAAATTGGGAGGAACTGTGCTGTCAACAACAGGAAGTTGGTGAAAAATGAAAAATGCCCTTGGGGAGTGAAATGAAGAGCAGATGGCTTTGATTGTTAGCCTTACTGTGACAACTGACAAGAGAAATTCTGCTCTCTTGACGTTTAAAAGATACCAGAAATACCAAGGACCACATTCCATAGCTTCTTGAAGGTTTCCATGTCAGGGAGTTCAAACTCCTCTCTATTCTCATTATGGAGCAGTCCATAAAAACTGCAGGTGATGAGGTTCCTGATGGCCTGACCCTCTAGCAGTTTGATAAGTCACTGAAGTGCACACAATATATGGGAGTAGGAAGCCATAGGCGGAGGGGGGTGCCCATGCAAGGAAGCTTTGAGGGATTTATATGCTGCTTCAAGGAAAATAAGCCCACCACTCTGGGGGAAAACAACAGCCACTTCAATAAGTCCGCTAAATCTTTTTATTCCTATGACTGTTTGTAGAAATCCAGTTTAATTTTTTATTTGTCATCTTGCGGAATAGTCCTCCCTCCAAAAAGGAGGTAAAAGATTTCCATGGAACCTCTGAAGAAATGAAGTGAAAGAGAAATGAATGTTGACTCAGACATATGCTGCCTGATTTGCACAACCCATCCTATGTAAAAATCAGATGGTGGAGGGGCTGGCTCCGTGGCCGAGTGGTTAAGTTCGCGCGCTCCGCTGCAGGCGGCCCAGTGTTTCGTTGGTTCGAATCCTGGGCACGGACATGACACTGCTCATCAAACCACGCTGAGGCGGCGTCCCACATACCACAACTAGAAGGACCCACAACCAAGAATATACAACTATGTACCGGGGGGGCTTTGGGGAGAAAAAGGAAAAAATAAAATCTTTAAAAAAAAAAAATCAGATGGTGGAAGTGTAGAAGATGGCATGTAGAGCAGAAAATAAGTAAATACACTCAATCTTGAGAGACAGAGACTCTGTGTGACATCAGTGTATGTCTATTGGACCGAATGTTCCTGATGCATTCTAGATATTAATGACTCTCATTCTTCCCTAGTGATATGAAATAAGAGCATTTCGCCATTACTAAAATCTTATTTTAAGGTCAAGTAAGACTTAAATGTGAAAAATGAGTATTTTTTAGCCAGATGCTACGGCCCCTCGGTAACAACTACAACAACTCAGTTTTCTAGTTTTTCGTTGGGATTTGGTGTCTAAATCTTCCTGCAACCCCAGCCCTGGATGGGATAACACTAAAACATCTCTTCTGCCCTGGCTCCCAGAGGGCCCAGCGGGACTGAGCTCCAGGCACCCGGAGCCTGGAAATGAATGCTTTACTGGCCTCACCTCCTACTTGGACTGGAATCTTTGTGTTAGGCCTGATTCCGGAAGAACCCAGAATAAAGCACCTTCCCTGACGTATACGCCCATTCCGTGCAGTCCGTCTGCACCGAGTTCCCACGTACCCTCTGAGATCGTTCCCACCACACTCTGTTTTAATCATTTGTTTATTCACATCTTTTATTGCACTTTTTGAAGTTACAAACTGTGATTTAACACTCCATATTTAGATCCAAGCAATGGCTGGCACTTAGTGCTTATAAATGTTGTTGAATGAGTGAAAATTTCTTCCATCTCTGTTGTCCTTCTGATCTACTCAGTCACAAGTCTTCGCATTTCTTCTTTCATATCTTCTGTCCAAACTTGCCACTTCCTTCACCATCACCCTGGCTCAGACCCCTATCATTTTTTGCACAAGCTATTGCAATAGTTTCCTACCTGCTCTCCTAGACTCCAATATTCAGTCTCTCTATTTTACACCACACTCCAAGCCACAGGACAACAATCTTTCTGAAAATGCCAGTTTCCTTTTGTCTCTCCCTTCCGTAAAACATTTAGTAGTTCCCACCAGCTTTTTATCCTAGTCTAGCATTTTGTAAAAGTTCTCATCCATTGTGTCTTCTCTCTAGCTGGATAAAAGTTACAAATTGGACATGCAGTGTGTCGTAGTGGTTAAGAGCAAAGCAGTTAAGGGCTAGAGGCAGACTGCCTGGTCAAATGCTAGATCTAATCATGTGTTGGATGGAATGATGGCCCCTAAAAGATACCAGGTCCTAATCAATGGAACCTGTGAACGTTGTCTTATATGGTAAAGTTTTTGCAGCAGTGATTAAGGACCTTGAGATGAGGAAATTATGTTGGATTATCTGGATGGGTCCTAAATGCCAGCACAAGTGTCATTATAAGAGAGTTGCAGAGGGAGATGAGATATACACACACACAGAAGGGAAGGTGTTGTGAAGATGGAGCAATGAGAAATTTGAAGATGCTGGATCTGAAGGCTCAAGTGACGTGTCCACAGACCAAGGAATGTTAGCAGCCACCAGAAATTGGAAGAATCAAGGACGAGATTCACCCCTATAACCTCTGGAGGGAGCACAGCCCTGCTAGCACCTTGACTTCAGCCCAGTGATACTTATTTCCGACTTCTGAGAGAATAAATTTTTGTTGTTTTACAGTGCTAAGTCTGTGATAATTTGTTACAGCAGCTAAAGAAAGCTAATACATACCCCTTACTAGGTGTGATCTTGCGAAACTTCTTCAAAGTCTCCAAGCCTCAATTTTCTCATTGATAAAATGGTTACCTCTTAAAGTTATCTGAAGACTGAACGACTTCATGCTTTCACAAAGTCCGTAGCAGAGTGTCTGGCACATCCTGAACGCTCAGTAAATGGTACTTATAATTTTAGAGTACTTTTGGTATTTGCCTATTCACTTTATTCTCTGTTTTGAAGAAGCTCAAAGACTTCCACATATACTTTAGCATTGCGTAACATTTCTTAGTCTTAGATATGTTATGATTAAGCTTTAATTTAACAAATATTAATTGAACAGCATCTATTCGTATGACTAGGTTCCAAGGATACAGTATACAGTAAAATATGATGACTGAAATCAATGACTTTAAAACACTACAACAATTTTAATTGATTTAGGATAAAAGAAAACAATTTCAAACTTTTTCCCCCCTAGATTTCAGAACTTAAATACTAAACTAGCACATGCTATACGTGGGTGTGAGATATATATATCTTTTCTCTTTCTTTCTCCAAGTATCAATGAATTGACCAAATTTGAAATATATTTATCCTTGCCCAAAGCAAAATAAATATTCTTTTTATTTTTCCTTTGTATGTGGAAATTCTACAGCAGAGAGGGATGAGGAAGATCAAGTACTTTCATCAATTACACTGCAATTTTCTGGTTAGTTACCTGGGTCCACCATTGAAAGTGAGCATCAGGATTTCATACTTGTCTGACCCCATGCATGGTACTCTCTAGCATTCAATATTTATTGAATGCATGAACAACACTTTTAAGTACCTCTGGGTGGGTGTGCTATAACTTCTCAGACCCTGGCCAAAGAATACCAATGGCAGATGCAGTTGTCCCAAGTGGATTTTAAAAAAATTCCTGCTTTCCTATTTATTTCTCGGCTGGCCTTTGATACTATATGCAAACTTTGAAAGCAATAACTTTGAGGAAAGAGAAGCTGAGGATCCCAGCACTGACATGGAAACACTATGCCCTAGCATTCCTAAGGCTTAATGTTGGTGACTATCAGGAAAGCAAATATTTCATGCAAGGGTAAGCCCTCTAATTGCGTTTGTGTTGAATGCCTGCCAGATCTGCATGTAGAAGGTTCTATAAGCATATTTCTGATCTCACCCTCCCATCTGAGGCCATTTCAAAAGTGCCTGTGGGTGGAAGGAAAGAGAAGGAAAGTCAAAAGCACAGGAAGAAAGGCAAGAGGGTAGAGGGAATGGAGGCAAGAAAAGGAACAAGTGAAACCCTCTTGGGAAGGGAAGCTGTGTTTCATTTAGTTGCTTGGTTTGGAAGGAAGCCTGCAGAAGATTGAATAACATAAGAAAACATACTGCTGCCCTCTCTTCTCATGTTCTCTGAATATACATAGAAATGCATTAGTAAAACCCAAAATGAAAACTCATGAAATTATATTGTTTAATACTCTGTTTAACTATTTATAATTCATGCCAAAATATTAATTAAAGAGCCATATAATTTCACCCTTGGAAAAGGCAGCACTAAATTGCTTTTTTTCTTTTTGTTTTTTTTTGAGGAAGATTAGCCCTGAGCTAACATCTGCCACCAATCCTCCTCTTTTTCTGAGGAAGACTGGTCCTGAGCTAACATCCATGCCCATCTTCCTCCACTTTATATGTGGGGATGACTGCCACGGCACGGCTTGACATGGCTTGACATAGGTCTGCACCCAGGATCTGAACGGGTGAACCTCGGGCTGCTGAAGCAGAATGTCGGAATGTAATCCCTGCGCCACCGGGCGGCCCCCTAAATTGCTTTTAATCTGTTAGCAAAGATTCATTTAAGTTAGGTGTTTGCTAGTAATTTTTCTTCCTTACTTTTTGCCAGTATATTAGACAAATATTTGCGAAAATAAATGTTTATAAAAAGAAAAGGTGCAGGAATAATGCTCATGTATCTTTTAAGTTCCATTCTATAAGATAACAACAACATAAAATAAGTACTGAGAAAATGCTTTACCCCATGGACAGTTTTACATGAGGTCTCACATCTTGCTTGATAATTGGATTATGTGAATTTGGACATGACTATTTACTAAGCTTCATTTTTCTGATCGCCAAACTAAGAATACTAATTGCATCAATTTCATAAAGTTTTTGTATATATTAAGTGCACATGACTTAGAATGCAGGCACATTTTAAGTACCCAACAAATTTTAGTGTCATCCATATCTTTAAACGATTTCAACCTAACTAGGAAAAAAGAGTCACAACTGAAGACAAATAGCAAATATTATGGATTTATTTATCTGTATGAATTTTTACATATCTGACGGACAAGCAACAGGTCTCTGAGATAACGTTCCGTTTATTAATCCAATAAATTCATTCAGTATTTATCGAGCAGCTGTCATATGCTGAGCATTGTTCTAGGTGCTCAAGTTCTGGTAAGTGACAAAATGGAAGCATCGCCACCTTTATAGAATTAACGCTTCGTGATGGAACACAGGCAATGACCCAGTAAAAACTGAATGACAGATCTATTACCAGATGGTACACCAAGTACAAAGTACAAAGACAGGATAAGGGAATAGTTGGGAGGGGTATGTTACTATGTGGATAGCCAGATTTTGCAAAGGAAAAACGATACAAGACTCTGAGTTAAATTTTATTTTCACATAAATAACAATTTTTTTTTATTCTAAGTATGGCATGTTGTACTAAAAATTCTTTGTTGTTTATGTGAAATTCAAATTTAACTGGGCTTTCTACATTTTATCTGGCAATCCTAATGAGAGCTGAGGATCTGAAGATGAAAGGTATTTTTTTTTTCCAGCTTTATTTAAGTATATTTGACAAATAAAATTCTAATATATTTAAAGTGTACAACATGATGGTTTGACACATGTATACCTTGTGAAATTATTCCCACAATCAGGTTAATTAGCACACAGCTCCAACACCTCACATAGTTACATTTTTTTTTTTTTTGGTGAGAACACTTAAGCTCTATTTTCTCAGCAAATTTCAAGTATACAATACAGTTTTATTAATTATGGTCACCATGCTGTACGTCAGATCCTCAGAACTTATTCATCATATACGTCAAAGTTTGTAGATACTTTGATACAGATCTGCCTGTTCTCCTGTTTTCCGTGTGGAGGTTGAGGTGTGCGCTCCAGCTGTCATGATTTCCCCTGGCTCACATAGAAGGAAATCGATACTGTGCCATGGCCACACAAATCCAGTCCTATTTTTCTCCCTAATAGTGTAGATGGAGTGTAAAGAAAATTTCTATGTCATCAGGCAATAAACTCAGAGGCCATGTCTGCCTATCCTGAAAAAGACAGCATGCTACTGCAGGAAACAGTTATTCAATGCCTTTTAAAGTTTAGTGTAAGGATTTCTATAAAGATTTTCTTTCTATTGTCTGGAGTAACTTCATTTCATGGAGGTAGCCTACATAAGAAGTCACTGCTGGTCACAACAGGCTCTTAAAGGTATAATCTTTGGTATATTTGAGTCAGGAGTTTCTCTGGCTTAAGAATTAAATGAGCTTGCAGTAAAATGTTCATACAACATCAGCCTGGGATTGAGTCCTGAATTCTCAGTCCTCTCCCTATAATCAACTGGGTTTATTACTCCAGTGAGTCCGCAAGCACCAAAAGCCAGAGAAGCCCCGGACAGGCCTAACCCACTGACACCTGGAATAGGACCGAATTTGTGTGACCGTGGCCTGAAGTCTACACTTCTGAGTGTGAAGAAAAAGCCAAGTGAGGAGGTCAGCAGGCAGGAACTGGGGTAAAGTTGGCACCTGTGTAGCCTGGGAGTTTGAGGGTTTTCTTTCTGTTCCTTATTTTTCCAAGAGAAGTCTTTCAATATGAACGTCTTTGACCTGAGGACACGCTGGCTGTTTTGACCTGCTGGACATTTTCTAGGGTGTGGGAGGTGGGGAGAGAGAAAAATAAAGAGAAGAAAGAAGGAATGAAAGGAGAGAAAGAAAAATAGTGAGAAGAAGGAAGGAAGACATAAAGGGGAACAATGATAAATTAGATATGTCTGCTGCATTAAAATACTGAAAATGAGCCGTGAATGATGTATGTTAAATTGGAATTTTTTTCTCATTATGGGGGACAGAAGGACAACAGAGAGCAAAATAAGAATTCAAAAGTGGTGTCTAGGGCCAGGTGAGGGGAATTTCCAGGCAAACTTTAAGTACTGCTTTATTTTGCTTAATATAAATACTTCCCTTTAGGAATTCAAGCTTTGTATTTTTACAGCAGCTTTTAGAAACTACTTCTCTATGTTACAATCTTTTTTATTTTGAATGAAAGTGAATTCTGATGGACTTCCTTTCAAAAGGAATACATTTAAACTTTTTGCCAGTTTAAACTGGGAATTAAACTATTCCATTTATATTCATATATTCAGTTGTTTTTTAAAAAATAACTAATTCTTCCTTCCTCTTGCAATGGTGTCCTAATCATCCCCAAATTTCACCGTTGTCATCACTCGTTATTGCTCATCACTCGTTATTGCTGTCATCCTCATCCTCAACGTCCAGTCTTATTCTCAAGGCTCCATTGGATGCGTGACACTGTGACAGGAGGTATGCCGTGGAGCTCTTGGGCTGAGTGGATGACCGCATCAGCACTTCCTCTCCCAAGGTGGACCTTTATATTATGTTTCTCAGGCTGACCATTAGGAGACTGAATTGATCAGTTGTTAATGCTGTTAATATAGAAACTGTCTTTTTTCCCAGGCTGGAACCTAGGTTGATTTCAGAACTCTCTAACATCACGATCTAGTGACAGGAAAGTCTGTTTTCCAGCAGCCTCTGGCCTTTACTTATTTCTTTCACTCTCACCAATTTATCTCTGCTGTTCTAGGGAATATTGCCAAATTCCCTCTAGTTGGGGGTAAGCACTGTAAATCCCTAATTCCCAAACTAATCTTATAGCAGGGGACATGTTCTGGGCAGCCTTCCCACTCTGCTAACACCACACGTACTTTTTCTTCCTGAAATGTGTTCTATATCCTGCATGCTTCCTTATCCAAAAGTTAATTATCTAATTTAATGTATATTTTTAAAAACACCGGACACCTGAACCTGGGACAGCACACATTATTTTTATTATATGAACTGAGAAATGAGCTTGAATTTTTATTTACTCAGTAGAGACTAAATTTCCCTAGAACTGGAGCCATTTGAAGGAGTTGGGTTTAGCGTATTCAAAGACGAAAGAGTCCCTGTAGATCGTTCAGAGAATATCACGAACATGTGCCAATCCTCGGTTATTCAGAAATGGATGATCCAGGGGTCTCCATTTTTAGAATTTTCTTCCATGTCTAGGTGTTCTACTTTTGAGCACTTGCTGATTCTTATAGTTTCCATCAAAAGAATGGAGATTGGGGCTGGCCCGGTGGTACAGTGGTTAAGTTCGCATGTTCCGCTTCAGTGGCCTGAGATTCACCAGCTGAGATCCTGGGTGTGGACATGACACCGCCTGGCAAAAGCCATGCTGTGGCAGGCGTCCCCTATATAAAGTACAGGAAGCTGGGCACGGATGTGAGCTCAGGGACAGTCTTCCTCAGCAAAAAGAGGAGGATTGGCAGCAGATGTTAGCTCAGGGCTGATCTTCCTCAAAAGAAAAAAAAAAAGAATGGAGATAAGTTAGATAATATTCAAGTTCAAGCAAGTTACCATATGATTCATCAGCCAGTACGTGTAGAAACAAAGAACAAATTTTTATATAATTTGAACAAGAAGTATAACCAACATAATAATAATAATAATAAAATTTAAAAGGCTGTGAAATTTTAATGGGCTCTGAAAAAATTGCAATCTTATTACTGTTTATATATATCTTTTTCAATTTTTATGCAAAAATTGTTTTCAATTTCAATCTTAGGATATCCTTCATTTAAAATAGTTTGTAGAATTTATAAAATATTGATCAAGTTTGGCTGATTATACAAATATGTTGTTAAATATTGCAATTACTGTCATAAGGAATATTTTCTGGCATCATACCACAGGAATTTTTAAATTTTTCTGTTACTACGAATAATGAAGATTAGGTTTATATTTTAGAAATTTTAAGTGATATTTGAGAGAGAACCAGAGGCATTCCACAATAATTTGGAAATGACGTGGTACTCTGAGACTTAAACTTTAAATAATGGATTGTAACAAAACTCTGTAAAATGACTAAAAAAAAAAAAAGAAGAGCAAGAAGAATGGTTTCTAGGATAGAGGGGCTAGACAGGAACCTGTCTTCTCTAAAAAGAGGGGATGTCAACCAGAATGAATTTGGTTAGCCATAGAAGTCTCGAAAAATCCCATAGAGCTGTAGAGACAGAGGTGGCTGTGACTATCTGGAAATAATAATGCCTATGAGACCAATTTGCATATATTGGCCATGATGTCATAAGGAAGCGTCTAGTATTCGTTATATGATGGAATCAAGAAATCATGCCCATCTTGTTCCTTTTTTTTTTTTTTAAAAGATTTTATTTTTCCTTTTTCTCCCCAAAGCCCCCCAGTACATAGTTGTATATTCTTCGTTGTGGGTCCTTCTAGTTGTGGCATGTGGGACGCTGCCTCAGCGTGGTTTGATGAGCAGTGCCATGTCCACACCCAGGATTCGAACCAAGGAAACACTGGGCTGCCTGCAGCGGGGTGCTTGAACTTAACCACTCGGCCACGGGGCCAGCCCCTCCGTCTTGTTTCTTGTTCTGATACTTCTGACCTAAATGTGATCAAACAGCTTTGGGCAAGTGATGAGAGAGCTTGGTTGCTGTATGGTTATATTTCTCATCATATATGAATGAATCAGTTTTCTGGCTTAATACATGATTCTCTGAAAATTTCCATTGAGGACTAAGTATTGTGAAGTGACAATTCTTTCAACTTAAGTTTAGCCTGTGGCTGTTGTGATGCAAATAACGACATGGCTCGGCATATTGTAACTGAGAGTTTGCACAGTATTGGGAAAAAAAAAGTAAAGTTGGTAATCACTGGTAAAACTTTCTAATTCTAAGCTGGGCGCCAACTCACAGGCCTTTTGACTGATATCCAATAATAATTCAAGCATCAAGCCAGTTGGGAAAAATCCTTGTAGGTAGTACTTTCTCAATCTCCTTTCTCTCCTCCCTCCCTAGCTCTCTCTCATATCTACACAGTATTCTATAACAAATTACTTTGCTACTAGATATTGTTCCTTGCCCACCAAAATTTAAGAGAATGTATTGTCTGTATACAATACAATAAATACTGGGCAGTCTTCCATAAAGAAGCATGTGATCTAAAGGGATAATCACATTCATGAAAATAATAAATAAATACTATCGTTCATATTCTCATACAGGTATGCATTTATTTCATCCACATGGTGAATGAAAGTCTGGGAATATTATTTATAACACATATGATATGAAGAGTTTCATATCAATGATATACTAATAACCTTAAGAAATTAAAAACAAAAGTAAACAACTAAATAGAATAAGATGTCATAGAGCTTGAACACATAATTTCCCAAACAAGGAAATACAAATAGTCACCAACATTTTGAAAATGTTCCAATTTGACTAAAAATCAAAGAAATGCAATTAAATTAAGCAATGAAATATCACATTTTACCTATGAGATTGGAAAAAATTAATACTCAGTGATGGCAAAAGTGTAATGAAATGGGCATGTTTATGATTCAAATACCAAAATGAATAATGTAATCCTATTTTATAGACATGCAAAAATGCTGAATGAAATAAAAACAGGTTATAAAGTAGTCTGTACAATACAGATGCTTTATCTTAAAGTTTCTACCAGGCTTTGTATCTGTCTATTCAAGTATGTATGACACAGATAGGTATAGATAAACATATCCAGCTCAGAAATAGAGAGCAGTTTAGACAGATGTTTTCTCAAATTTATTTGTGTTTATTTCTTGGTGATAAGGTTTTTAGGTATTTTTTTTTAACTTGTCTATGTTGTGTAAATTTTTACATGGAGCATATGTTTTTCTAAACTATGACTTTAAAATATAAATTAAAAGTAAATGTACATACAAAAAAACATGGATAAAGGATGGGGAATGTGCACTTATTTCCAGGAGAAACTGGATTTGGGGTTCTTCACTTTCTGTAAGACACTCCAATAGGTCAGGTTAATCTTTAGATATCGTGAGTGTAAAAGAATATGCTTCTTTCTCAAAAGTATGGTTTTATATTTGCTATTTTTTATAGCATGTGAGTGTTTTCTTTTGTATGCTCCACCTCCAGGAGGAATTTTCAAATGACCCGCTTTAGAAATAGGCACGTGGTAAGCTTGAGTCAGCCGAAATTACCTTAAAAAGCGTATAAAAGTTTAACGTCTATTTTAAATAAATAAAACTTTACATACGTTCAGATTACACACAGTTTATTAGAAAAAAATTCTGAGAATATGGCAATTTTTAAGGATAATTTATGGGCAATAAAGGTAAATATAATGTCTAGCCATGAATTATGAATTCAGTTTAAGTAGAAAGAGTCAGTTGTTTACAGATTATTGTTTGAAGAGAGAATTAAAATTACCCAGACTGCCCTGTTAGAATTAGTCCTACACAAACTTCCCCAACACGAGCCAGGTTTTTGTGTGTCAAGTCAACCTTGCAATTGGTGTTAAATATATCTGTTTTCCTCTCCTTTCTCAGTATAGTTTAACTGTCCAAAAACTTAAGCCACTGGCAACTCTTCCTGTTGGCAGACGCTCTGTTCAGCTTCCTGGTTGCAATGTTTCATCCCCACATGCTCTAAGGACTTTATCAATGCCTCTGTTTTCTTCAGTCAGCACTCAAAGCAAGCAGGTGCTAGCCTTTTGCATCTTCCTTGGGGAACGGGCTGGAAAAAGCCAACTAATTGAAGAGTTCTCCTGGGAAATCCAGCCAGCCAGCAGCTGTGCAATGGCAATCCACCGTGATGTGCACTCTCTGTTAGCAGGGTCCTGAAGGGTGTGGCGAGGGGCTGTTTCCCAGATGGTCTGCATTCTGTGATGACACCATAACTGCATGACGCCTCTGCTCTGAAGATGGGACATTTGGCCTTCGCATAAATATCATTCCCAGAACTTTGAGCAGACTAAACTACTTTTATTGCTTGGAATGTTTTTCTTATCTGTAGTTAGGCAAGAATAAAAGAGCCTTGACCATACTTTTTAAGTAGCACTCACTTAAACATTACTGTCAGAATAAACTGTTTTCAAATTGTTGATTTCAAATATTGCTTTCACTTGTGTAAGTGTGATGAGGGCGTTGGGGAGAAAGAAGGAAGCAGGGTAGGAAACAGAAAGATAAAGAGAAGAGGCTTCATTAAGAAAGAAAACGATTAAGAATTATATGTTGTTGTAATGTCATAGAACTTCACGCACTCAATGTCAGACACATAGCTTTTTTTCTACTCCCTAATCAGTCTGTCTAAGCCATCTTTAAAATTCGTTAAGGCTTCGAAGTCGGGACACTGAGGGTTGAGACATTGTTTTGGACTTCTGGAATCCTGTGCTCATGCTTCTTGGTCTTTCTCAGATTATTGGCCATGATTCCCTATCAACAGTGCCCCAGAGATGCATCTGATAGGGGCTGTGATTCGCCTGTCTTTATCAGAACTGGGCAATCGCCGCATAGCTGTAAATTATAAAACTCCTCATCAAGGTCACAGAAGTACTATACTCAAGTTCCAGCTTATATGATACATTATATAGACTGGATTACCCAGTCCTCAATCCCTTTACTCATTCAATAAATATCTTTTGAATACCTACCAAGTGTCAGGTGCTGTGTGGGGATATAATGATGACCCTTAGTAGAGTTATTCCTTGTTCTCTTTTGAACATTTTCTAAGATCTCTCCCTGTTCAAATTCCTGTGCATTCTGATTAGATCATGTATATTTTATATTATTTTCAGGTGATTTATACACAATATGTAACTCATTTGTCCCAACCCAGTTTTTAATATCCCACAATGCTTAAAATCTTATTAGACACAGAGGAAATATTTGACAAAAAACATATTAAATAGAGAAAAATTCTGAACTACCTTCACTGAAAATAGGTTTGCATGAAAAGTTTAAATAAGCAAAAGAAAATAAAACAATTGTCACATCATATATGTCTAGCGTTGAGTCACAATTTATTTTAGTAGCATTTTGAGTATTGTCTTAAAATTGAGCACATATAAAGATTTATGTCAATGAAAGTCAGACATAGAGAAGCAGCAAAAATTGCCTGAGTATCTTTTTCTCTTTTGCTCCTGATTAATAGAAATTGGCTAGGGGGTTTCTTGGGGAGTTATATAACCTATTCTAAGATTGTGTCTGGGTTTTTATAGTACCAAACATTTCAATTAAAAAGTGAGAAATTGAACAGATGCCTTGGTTAAACATTTAGATAATTGGTACACTCAGATCACAGACTAGACTTTTCTTTTTCCTTTCGATGATAAGCTTGGGACTGGTAGGAATTGGAGGGAGTTCCCATGAAAATACGCTGTTAGTGTGGTCCCTCTTGAACGCTTGTGAGAAGAGGGAGAAAGAGAGATTTTTAGTTAGAAAAATAATGCATGACTATATAATCCAGTTTCTTCCTATATAGCCCTTCAGGCAACAGAAGAAAACTAAATTTCACTTGAGTCACTTTAACAAGACTTCTTAGCTATCTATTTTGTTTTTAAACATTCTGTTCTTTTGGAAAACATGCTTTAAAATTTCTACGCAATGGAAATTTCATTGTGATAGTACCCTTGCCAAATTTCTAGCAAGTAACATATACATAAAACTCTTTATTGCTGCAAAATTCTTCTACTGAACTATGAAAAAATCCTGTATTGGAAGTAAAATGTCTGCTTGGTTATAACAAAAATGGTCTATACTGCAATCCTGCACTTTCCTTCCACTAGGCAATATGCACGGTCGCTGACTTGCTATTGGCTGATATTTTGACTTTTAAGACAAAGGTTTTCAGAGCCTCAGATGAAAGACTTTTTTTTTTCTAAACTGTACATTACCCAGGATGACATGGCTTGCCTTGGAAATTTGTTGGGTGTTACACGAGCTAAGTTTTTCTCTAACCAAACTTTTTTACGTGGTTCAGTAATAGGATTTAAAGTAATTGATTTTTCTTTGTTCTTTTCCAGGTAAATCATTTGGTAAAAAATGACTTGGCAATGAAATTGTCAAAAATTTAGCAGGAAGAAAACAAAGAAAGTAGAAAGAAAGAGAAGGCAGGGCCCTGTTTAATTTTCAAATTTAATAATAGTCTGTGGATAATTGAGAGTTGGCAGATATAATGTTTTCAGTCAAGCCTTGCCATCCAGAGAGAAGTATTTCATATCTGCACCATATATAAACCACAGATAAACACTGTCCAGGGATGCTGCATGGAATTCATCTCTTTCCAGGATTTCAAAAGTACATAAATCCATAGTGTTTTGAATGGCTGTGTTTATATTGAATTTTCCCTTCCTTTTTTTTTCTGGAGGAAAGTCAGTCAACCCTATCTTCATCCGTTGCTGTCACTCGTGGCTAGAGTATGAGTCCAAACAGAAATATACACTTCAGTAATTATCTGTGATCTCAGAATATATTTATTTTAAGATCCAAAGGAGAAAACATAAAAAATTAGAGCAAAGAAAAAGGTAAAAGTGGAAAACAGGAACACTCTATAGTGAATAATAAATACGTTTTTGCTCACTGGAGGTACTTTACATTACAACACTTGTATTAAAAATTGTTAACAAGCATACTTAACTGAGTAAATGTTATACTTGTAACATTTATTTGACAAATAACGTCATATATTCAGCACCACGCAGACTGAATCTGTGTTGTCCTCACACTGAGTTTAAACAAAATAGGCAGAGCAGATGTACCTAACTTTAAGGTTGTTTAAAGGAAAAGATCAGTTTTGTAAATTTCTTTGCACACTTGCTAGGTATAATAAAGAGCTCCATAATATTAGCTTAAAATGTCTTATAAAATCAATAGTCTTGATTGTTTTGTGACTGTACGATAAAATTATACTTTCAAATAGGCCCAAGATTGCCTACTATGATCAGATTGTATGTACTGTGATATTATTATTCTTTTTGGTGTGTTGTATGTTGCAATTTCAATTTCACTTAAAAATATGAAAGAAATCAATTAGAATGTATGCCGTGAGCATTATACTGCAACAATAATTAAATTGGGATGTATACCTATTCACAATATTATAATACAAATAAGGTATAATGCATCCTTAGTTTATTTTCCAAAACATGTATTTTTTTATGTTAAAAATATGTAGATTTTGTTTACTTCAATACAACAAAAACTTGGTGATGTTCCATAGAACAAATGGAAAAATGCATTGAAAATATTTTAAGATGCAGTTATTTTATGCCTTTTTTTTTTATTTTTTAGGGGAAAGATACTTTGGTTCAAAGTCTGATTGCCAAATCAAATTTCTTTGGTTAATAATTAAATATCCTAATTTCATTTTCTCAATCACTTAAATGAATATTTAAGGTAAACTTTACTTCCTTGGTTCTGCATACGCAGAATTCTCAGGGATGTATTAACTGTTCCCCGTGAAGAGGAATTAGTCTCTTCAGTCATCCCATGATTGAGTATAATGCTTAGAAATCAGCATCCTAACATCTGGCACACAGAATTCATGTAAGATATATTGGATTACTTGTAGAGCCATCAGTATCTGGAAGAGTTTGGATAAAAAACAGCAGCATAAAGCTGCACTCTTCTCAGTTTTAATGAGTTTACAGGTGCAGCTTTAGACATCATTTAACGTTATTTAACATTAACATCATTTAACATCATAATTTGGAAGAGGGCTTTTGAAAGAATTGTCTTTTATGATAAAGTGGGTAGTGCTAAAATCTAAAGAGTGATTACACATGAATGTGCATAAACCATTTAATGGTTAAAACAGGTAGAATTTAAATTTTGTATGAAATACAAAAGAGACACACTAAACCTTCAGAAGGAAAGAAGACGTAAACAATTGTGAAATCTTACAAGAAAGGTTAGAACAAAATCATGTTTTGTTTACCTTACTTTGTATGCTATGCAAAAGTAAATGATGCGGGTGAATATTAGCTTGTAGACCCTCTTGATTCTGATAGGACCATACTAAAATGTTATCCACAGTATTGCGACGTCAGTTTTTAAAAGGATCAAACAGTTGATGCGAAAATTAAGAAAACCTGTGAACAATTAAGGCAATGTGAAGGTACTGAAATTTTACACACAATTCAAGCAAACAAATTTCTTTGGGCAATCAAATATTAATTGTCAGGGCTCACAAAAAACAGATCTCATTTTCGAACAAAGAAACCATGACCGAAATAGCAACAACACTCAGTACATCTTGTACAATTAAGCACATATGCAAACAGTGAAACTGCTGACAAAAAGCATCTTCTTGTGTCTGTGTCTATATCCAGCTTGTTTCCGGAAGAATGACTAGGGGAAGAAATAATTGATAAACTAAATATCTAACATACAAACAAACGTATTCTTTAAAATGTTTCTGCTTCCCAATTTATCAGAAATCAGAAAACTTTGATCAGATTTATCAGAAATCTTTACCAATGAGGATAAAGAAAGGCTAAGCTCCCATTGTTTACAGTGGGTTTAAAATTACCTCTTAGGAGAAAACAAAGGATATTCTTGGAATACTCTGTTAAAAAAGTTTTCAATGAGAATTCCAGAGCAACCACGATGTTAAGCAGATGTATTATTTTCCAAACTTAAAGTAAGAAAGAGCAATAATCATTCTACATACATACAGAATACTTTGTCTTAATATTTATTGTTTTCCCAATAAAAATACAGAGACAAAGCACTGGGGGTAACACTGTGTTTGAGATGATAGAGTGGTCAGCAGTTTGTTAAACTTTAAGTCTTGAGTTCTGATTAAATTAGTCAATTCAATGATTTTAAAAAAAGGTCATTTTCAGAGTAACTTTGGAAATGATAATTTCTAAAAAATTTTTCATGAATCAGACTGAAAGAAAATCTTTCTTATGTCTTTTTGATCTCCCTTTGAAATCCATTTCCCACGAAGATGGGTATGTTTTGGGTTCTTTTGGTTTCAACATTATCTGTGAATTAGCTAATCTATACAGCAGTTTACGGCATTGTAATATCAAAGTGGAATGAATATGAGAGTGTCAATATTTCTTGGAGATCCTGATTTAAATTCTTTTGGATATTTACACAGAAGCGGGATTCTTAGATTATATGGTAGATCTATTTTTAATTTTTTGAAGAACATCCATACTGTTTTCCCTAGTGGCTGCACCATTTTACAACTACCATGAAAATAAATACTAGCCTAATTTTCCCCAAGCTGTTTGTTTTAAGGAATTTTCACCTTTGCCCATTCTCTGTTCTGGGATTTATTGAGTATATTGAATAAGCACACAAAAGCTTTGATTTGGTGGCTGGGCAAATTCCATTTTCCCCATGTTGCCAAATTTTGATGGTTTTCATATAGTCTGTTACTTTTCTGATGGTTGAATAGGGCAGTGATGCTGCTGTTGGGAAGGGCAGCCTGGAGAAAGGAGTCTTTATCTTTAGGTTTTGCAATGTATCCTTCCTAAATGTCTTGATATTGTCATCCGACAGGGTTACTCTTCTTTTCATTTTGTTGAAAACTCTGAAATCGCTGCCAAAATCTTGCCAATTTCATCAGGGATGGAGAAGTTTTCTCTTTCTGGTTATCCTTTTCCTTCTCTCCCTCCAGGCTGACTACCTTCCATACTGAATTGCCACTCAATATTATTTCCAGCATCCTGTGGAGGTC
Organism: Equus przewalskii; assembly: GCF_037783145.1. Lineage (NCBI taxonomy): Eukaryota > Metazoa > Chordata > Mammalia > Perissodactyla > Equidae > Equus > Equus przewalskii. The sequence goes on along the minus strand of NC_091832.1, from coordinate 104,281,953 downwards.
CACCCACCTTAACCTGACTGTCTAAAATGCATGCCCATTGATTTTCTGCTTACTGTCTTATCACTAGAGAAATCATAAGAGAATTTTGGAGTGTGTGTGTGTGTTCATTTATTTGCCTTAACAACTTTGGACACATAAGCGATCTAAGCTATTGGTAAGTAGTGTTTAATTTGCTAAATAAAATAAGAAAAATCAATGAAGACAATTGCCTTGAAATGTTAAGCAGAGCCTTAGACTTAGAAAATGCAGTTTGGCAAGTGAGGTGACGTAGGCCATCCTCTTCATGTCTAAGCTCAGTTATGTCACACAACCTGAACTTTCACTGCACATGGCAACATCGCTGGAACAGATAGTTTGGGAGAACAAATTACTGCTAAACAAAACCTTTTTATATGTCCAAACAAATTTATGCCTTTATTAAGGGCTGCAGTTTATTTTTTTAAACACATTTATTTTGAGAGATCCTGTTCATGGCGTAATTCATTTATCTCCAGCAAAAACACAAAGTGGCCCTTTTGGTCTATTTCTCTTTTTGTTGATTTTGTCACTTATGATCCATATGCTTCTAAAGATCACCAATTACTGGCAGATGATTAAGGTATGACCCCACAGTCAGAAATAAGATGTGCTAATGAAAAATCCCTGATCATCGACTGTGCATTGGGGATAAATAGACACATAGAGATGGGGTTGCCGAGATGCATGAAAATTAAAATACATAATTGCTCACTTTGAGGAACTCATAATTTGTTATGACGATAAAACTAAATAATAATAAAGGAAGCATTAGTTATTAGCTTGTATAGCCAATGGTTAAGAAAACAAGCAAAGGAAATTTTTCTGATACATTCATTCCATTCCTGCTATTGTGTACGAAAAAAGGAAATTGAAGTTTTGCTGGTTGGTTATTCAATCTTCATTTTGCTTCCACATTATCTTGGAAGACACATCCCAGGATGCTGTGGAGTGACTGGAGTGTGCCAATGCTGGGTGATGTGACCCTGATTTGATTGAGATTAGAGAAGCCTTCCACTTTTTACATCACTTTAAGTTCTTCAAATTAACCTAAATAATAACCCTCCATGTGGCACACATGGTTGGAATAGTCTTTGTTTAGATTCTGTTTAAAAAAAAAATCAAAATTCCTGTCAGACCCTTCCTTCTCATAATGTACTTCTTATTACGTACATTCTATGTACAGCTACATGGTCATATTGGCATTTATTATCAATTCTTCCACCACCAGGGTATTGCTGAAATCTTTTGCCAGATCTGTTTAACAGAACTGTCATTATCTTGGCTCTGTCTTGATATTTTATTTCTTCTACTCTCTGATATCTACCAATTCTCCTTTTGTCTCAGGAATCCCATGCTGATTCATGTGAAGTTGGTTACTTTCTCATATGAATACCAACAAATTCTATAAGAAATTCTCAGTCTCACCATCAGCAGTTGCTCACATTTCAGTCTTTAAGATACAGAGATGGCAACAACTACCCTTTAATTCATGTTGCTGTTTCTTCCTTTCCTGCTGAATGCAGCCTGCAGGTTGAGTTGGTACAGCTTCTCTCAAAACGTGTATTCTACAACACTGCCCGATTCAGCTACCCAGGGATGAATCCGTTCTCCAGGACAGAAGCCAGGGAAAGGAGGAGAAAATTCCTTAGCTTGTGATTTCAAAAAAAGTCTCATAAAGTAAAAATCCTGTTCAGAGAACCTCATTTTGCGATGAATTCTTGAACCACACCATCCAATTTCACCCTCAACCTGTGTCATTTGAGGTCTTGCTCTCTGTCATTTTATAGTCATACACAGGCCCACAAGAATATTGTCAATAGCAGCATTTAATATGGGGCTAGGCAGCTAATAATCCTTTCTATTATTTAGAGCCAAAGTAACTTTTGAAAATTAATTTGCAAGTTTCAGATTTTAGTTGTCATATTGGGAAAGAAAAGTCATTGAACTGATTTTATAACAATGAAAAGACTACACCTTTTCTTCTTAATTGTAATAATAACTGAATATACAAGAAATTGATCTAATAGAGTTAAAATTGGCTTCTACTTATTCATCTATTAAACAAAAGTTTATTGAATGTGTTTTATACATCATGCTGAGTTTTGAGGATACAAACAAGCAAAACCAGGTCTTTCTCTTCAGAGCCTAACAGTCTGCTGGGGAAGAAAGACTTGAAAACCAACAGTTATTACTTATAGATATTATACCAGAGCAGTTATTCTTACCTAGGGAGCCACGATAGAAACATTTGAGAGTTTCTTTTCTCATTATTTTTTTCAAAGCATGCATGCTTGATTGTGCCCTTCAGGTATATGAGTTTTAAAAAGTTTTACTTTGATTCTAATATGCAAGTCTGAGTCAGAGAAAGATGATGCTAGCATTCAGGACAGGCAATGACTGACTCAGGCTCGGAGGCAACATTTGGTCTAGGGCAACTTTCAATCTGGGTCTTGGGAAGTTCCTAGGTAGAGAAAATGAAAAAGGCATTACAGTCAGAGAAACAATAAATGAGAAGGCATATAAGTGTGTTTATGTATAGAAGAAAGGCATAATGTGTAAGGATAGCATGGTATGGCAAGGACTTGTGGAAATCTGTGGCAAAAAAACAAACAAACAAAAAACACAATAAACCTAGACCTATGTTGACCAATCACAAAATAAAGTGTCCTTGGAAGTAAACGTGTCAACCAGAATTTGAATCAAAGTCAACGACTGTGTCTGTGTAAGGGCAAACTTTATTTTCTGGCAAGGAAGGCACCACTGCATATGGCTGTGGGCGAAGATGACAGTATGTGAAAAAACGTTGTTTCAAAACATTTGTTCTCTAGGCAATATCCTCCTGGATGCGTGTCACAGATGAAACTGCCTTTTCTTGATTAGCATTCTTTCTAGTTCTGAATAAATCAGAAATGAGTTAGAAATAGGCATGTGAGGTCAAGTCTGTAAGATAATATGTGTGTATATCTGCAGCACATTGTGCTAAGTATTCTTAAAACATTCTTTAATCTTCACAACTATACGATTTATTAACCCCATTTTATTGATGAAAAAAGCTAAGGCTTTAATAAGTTTAGTGGCTTGTCTAGGATAACTTGGTATTCAAAGTCCAACAGACTCCAAAGTCTGGCTTCTGATGACTCTGCTATATCGTTTACTTTTATGGTTTAGAAACACTTTTCTCATAAATGCTCAGCTTAGAAGAAGGAATATGGTAGAAAACACTTATTAATGCCACAGACCAAAGTACGAAGTATTGTATACATGACAGAGAAAGAACTGTGAAGCGATAAAGTCTTCACCGGCAAGCATACGTTACTTTCAAGTGTCACCTTGAGAATGTAAAGGAGAATTGATAACTTCCATGACTTAATAGTCAAAATTTGAATGCATTTTCTTCAAATTGAACTTCAAGATGAAACAATCTGTATTAGAAAGAAATTCCTAAATGGAACTTAAGAGGAAGGATCAGCACAGCTCCTAAGTGTTTACTGCTTCTTTGTCCCCAGGTCAGGAAACAGGATCGATGTCCTCCTTTCTCACAATTTACAAGGTCGGACCATTTTCTTTCATGAACATGTAAACCCTCCCATTTGTATATGCTCAAACATCAGCTATATTACTCTCTCATCCTTCTGAGACCTATGATCTCCTGACCCTTTGTCAGTTCTTCCCATTCACTAAAGTATTTCACATGACTTTTTTCTTCACCTCAAATTTCTGATATTATCAAGATGGCTTCAAGAATTATTGAGTCAATCAACACTATGGCCTTTCATTTTCTGTATCTCCTCCACTTCAGTCTTGAAATCTGGACTAACAGCTCCAAATTCCCAACCTCACCACTCCAACTTTCTAACAGAGTGACATCCTTATCATTAAGCCAATAGACTTTATGCTGTTCTTCTTAATTGGATTGTTTGGCAACTTCTTTATCTTTTAAAATGTTCTTTTCCATAAGCTTCTATGACACCACACTATCCTGACTTTGTTTTTCTTTAAACTTTCTGACTGCTCCTTTTTGATCTCCATCATGAGTTTATTTTCCTCTCCATTCTTTTAACATCAGTGTTGTTTAGATTTTCATCCACAACTTTTTATTACTGTAAATTTAATCTGTGAGTAATCTCATCCGTATCCATGATTTTAAGTCTACTCTCTACCTGGACTACTCCAGCTTAGATTTGTCTCCTGGAGACATTGGAGATGCATATAGCCAATCATCTGTTGGACGTTTTATTTTGAAATATTTTCAGGAAAAGAGAATCTGTGCAGAGGCCAGAAGCAGCAGAGAATTTAGAGGATCTCAGAATGTTTCATTTTGAGTTAAACTGGAGAATAAGTGAAGCTGGAGAGAAATGACAGATATTATTCATGGAGATCTTTATGAAATATACTAAAAAGTGTGAATTTTATTTATTTTCTAAGCAATTTTATTGGGATTATAATGGTTTGTAACACTGTGTAATTTTGGGTGTACATTATTGTTTATCAATTCCTGAATACCCTTCATCATGTTCACCCCCAGTAGTCCAATTTTTATCCATCAGCATATATATGTGCTCCTTTGTCCCTTTCTCCCACCCCCCAACCCCTTTCTCCTCTGATAACCGCTAATCTGTTCTCTTTATCCACGTATTTGTTATCTTCCACATATGAGTGAAATCACGTAGTATTTGTCTTTCTCTGCCTGGCTTATTTTGCTTAACATCATGCCCACAAGGTCATTGTCCCATGTTGTTGCAAATGGGACAATGTTGTCTTTTTTATGGCTGAGTAGTATTCCATTGTATATATACACCACATCTCTAAGAAGTGTGAATTTTATTTTAAGAGCAATATAGAGCAAATGAAATTTTCTCATCATAGGACTGACACTGTGATTAGAAAGATTACTCTGAAAATAGGATAGAAAACTGAAGATTGATGATAAAGCAGTGGAAAGTGACCAGTTGGGAAATTTTTACAGTAACTGATGTGAGAATTTGTAGGAGTCTGAAATAAGATAATGTAAATGTAGAGAAATGTTCAGAGAAGTGTTTACTAAAGTAAAGACTCTTTTAGTCAGTAGGTACTAGTCCTTTAGTTGATATAGAATGAACTCCTTTCACATTGAAATAAATTTAGCAGCGTGTCTGAAAATCATATTTGGGAATATCACCAGGGAAACATTTTAAGTGGATGTATATATATAGTTGAAATTTATCACTTATAAACTGAAATAGGTTATATTGTTTTCGTATGATTGCACTACCCAGATCCATAGTGTACTACATAGTTTTGGAGTCGTGGCGCTGGATAGATGAAGCAAGCAATGAAGTTGCTTTAGAAAAATGGTTCTCCAACAAGGTTCCTTTCTGTATTGTTATTCTCGCTGCTATATCTTTCCACTAAAAAATATGTACAATATAGTGGGTCCGTTTTTCTCAACTGAGCAGATTAGGTAGAAAGATGGCAGCTCTGGTCATTAGACTGCATGTCTCCTAATGGGGAACAAAGAGGACTCTCTTCTCTCCTTTCCCAGGAAGATGTGTTCTCTCCTTTCTGGCCTTGACTGAGAGAAGAGAACTCTGTAAGGCACACAGAATCAATAATTATGGTGGAGACGCCTGGAGGGAGGGTGCTGTGATCATCCTATTAAATGTGCTGAAATTTCTGATCTTTGAAAAGCCTAAGGTACTTTGCTCAGGAGGCATATTTTTAACCTTGGTGGACTAAACCACAAATTCCAACTACTTAATTATGTTCCACTTAGACTGTCCTCCTGAGTGTTCCAGAACACATGGTGGTTTTCATTTCCTATCCTGAGCTGCTCAGTTGTTGTGCTATTGTTATTATTTAACATTCCTGAGAGCAGACAGATGCACTGTTTGAAACAGGAATATATATTTCCTATTGAATGAGCTAATGATCTAAAATCTGGTTGCCATGTTCTATCTCCAAAGCTGAATGAAAGAAATGCATTAAAGGAAACATAATAAAAGGAAACAGTGAAAGAAAATACAAGACCAGGCATCGGTCCTGGTTAAAACCCAAAGCAGCTGATGTGGAGAAGAGGCCACTTCGTGACTTGGAGTCTGGCTGGTGTTCTCACCAGAGCAAAAACAATAAGACACTTGTGCTGGTGTTGTAAATGGACAGGGTTATTATTTTTCTAATAAAATGACTTCAATTTGAAGGAAGGATCACAGAAGGATGGGAAATTTTCTTACAGCTACAGCATTCCATTTAAAGTAGCTATCGCACACTGTAACTCTTTATTCTGCCCATCCTCATTTCTTTCAAATCAGTTTATACGGCGTTCACATTTTTTAACACTGTAATTCACTTATTGTTAGAATCACATTACGTGTTACAAAAAAAATCACAGACTCAAAATTTTGACAGCAGAGCGGGCAGTGTAGCAATGATTGATTTTTACAAGCCGCTAGCCCTTCTCTTCTGTTTCAATGGAAGGGACTTCATCTTTTAAGACAAATCCCTTCAATTGTGCTTTGATACTATTTCCTCTGCCTTGGGCCATTCAGCCTACCAATTGGCTCTCTCTGGGCTGACTTCAGCCTACTCCTATGAACTTTCCCTTTACTCTTAGCATATAAGCACACTAAGTCTCTTTCATGAGAAATGATAGTGGTATTTTTAAAAGAGAGGAATATTCTTTTTTCTCTTGCATTTCCTGAGTAGGACTTTGCCCTAGTTCTGCCAGTTTGCCTTGGGGAGGACTGGAATTGTGGAAGCTGGATTGCACTGAGTCAGAGGCAGTCACGGCTCAGCTTTTGACATGCGGAATGAAATATTTGAATCGACTACAAGACCAAAGTTTTGAAAACCAGGCTCGGTTGGGGAAAAAAACTTTTCTTCTAAAATCTTCTAGCTTCCGCTAATGTATTAAGTATTTGGCTTGTCACTCCAGATCATAGATATTTTATATTTACCAGGGATAAAGAAAAGTCAAAATAAGTCCTGAAGAAAGTCTGCCATAAAGGAAGGTGGGGATGCCTCCCATTAGTATTGCTAGGCCAGGTGGGTAAAGTATATGATAAGACCCACATATCCTGATTGCCCCTCTTTAGGCTATGGTTTCAAGTGTGACACATGTTATTAAGTCTAAGGAAAAGCCAAAAGTGGAGTGAAGTTGATACCACTTCCTGTTTGGAACCTTGGGAGGAGGCACGCAGGCAGGTTCCCTCCCTAACAGAGACCACCCCAGGCTTCCTTCACTGGAAATCAACATGGGGGTGAGCATCAGGCCTGAGGGACTTTTGCCCAACTCCTTGAAGGATATGTTTTGCTCCAGCCCATATACCATCTTGGGAAGGAAGAAGAGAATGCAAAGAACAGTTCTGATGGGAAACGAACTTTCAATTGATTCTTTGTCCACAAGAGTGCTTCAAATAAAAAGAAACTATTGAAACCACATAAGGCTGAGGTGCATCTTTCTAGTAAGTTTAAGTAAGCTTTCGCCTCCCTAAACAGAAGGATGAAGTCGTGGATATTGATCAGATATTTTTGGATGCCAAATATCTGTGAGACATCCTTCTTGTTTTTAGAGAGTTTGCCACAGTTTGAGTACAGCCTGTGCTAGAGAGAAGCCAGAACTTATTCCCCAATCTTCCTTGTTACTGATGCGCAGACTCTCATAAGACGTGCTCAGATAAGACTTTGGTTCAAAAGTGAGCAAAACGCCACAAACACGGTATCTGGCTTCTGACATCAGGCCCTGCTCTTATTGGCAGGAGCTGGGTCTCCAACAGCATCAGAGTGGACTGCATTATCACTACCAATGCTGAGCAGTGATGGTAGAGTGTTTTCATTGGACTAACGCCATTTCGTAGTTGGCTATGTTCCTTTGTGCATGGCTTCCATGCTTGACTCTCCAACCTCAGTGATACTAGGAGCTACCTATCATACTTTATTAAATTCCTTTTCTGTTTGAAAGTCATTGATCACTAGGAACCATAACCAATAAAAGCTAAATTTAAGTGCTTACAATGTACTGTACACTGGTTTAAGCACTTTGCCTGTTTTATTTACCTCATGTAATTCCTCTCAGCGATGTTTATAAAACACATACTATCATTATCTATATTTTACAGATGAGGTAACCCAGGTAAAGGCAGATTCAGTAACTTGTCCAATGTTAGTTAACCAGTAAGTGGTAGAACCGGGGTTTAAACCTGGCAGTGTAACCTCAGAAACCACATTTTTACCACTATGCTTTAGACACTATAATTAATTTATATTATAAATCTCTCTCTCTCTTATATATATATATCTCATTTTATATATATATGTATATTTATATATTGGCCTATTTATATAGTGCATAAGTAAATCACTAGTTATCTACATATCTTGAGAAAATCTTCCGCCTATCTCATTTCTGTTTATCAGCACTTCTGTATTTCCCATCCTTCTCATTACTGGATGTGTCGAAAGAGTGGCTTACTTTTGCTTTTCCTGCTTCATCCCTACCTTCCACTTCTCAATCACTGAGATACAACCTCCTCTCCTACTGTTCCCTGGGGCTACTCCTTGTCAAGGTCCCCAAAGCTGTTGTCAATAGTCTCTTTTTTGGTCTTTATTTTTACTCTCTCTATAGCATTCAGTATGGTTCCTTACTTATTTCTAAATTCCCCTTACCTATTGATTTCTGTGCTATTTTTGTGGCCTGGTTTCTATCTAGAACTCTGGCTACTGTTTCTTGGGGCCTTTCATGGGCTCAATTTCCTCTGACACACCTTAAGTACCTTTTACAGTTCTCAGTCTTATTTTCCTTTCACATTGTTTACCTTCTCCGGATGAACTTATAGATAATCTAGATACAGGAACATTGATGAATCCCTAATCTATACTTTAGCAAATCTATTTCTCCTAAGATCTATAATTATGTATAATACTGTCTGCAAAAACTCTCCCCTAGTATGTTCCAAAGATGTCTCAAGTTCAAATTTAATATTCCCCAAATTAAACTCATCTTTCTTTTCCTCCCTAAATTTCCCCTCCCCCTTCTTTCCCATTATAGGATAATGAAACAACCACCAACTTGCTCAACCAAAAAGCCCACAAGTCATCTATTTCCTCTTTTTCATCTTCATGTCCCATCTCCAATTATCCCTGAAATACTAGACAGACTACCTCCTTAAGAATGCTCATCCATCCCATCCCTACCATCTCTAGCAGCCCTATTTTTTATCCTTTTGTCTTGCTTACTGAAACAGCCTCCTAAATCCATCTGTATGGGATTTCTTCTCTGTATTTTTCACCTCCTGCAGAGTAAGCTTTAAAAACCGTAAGGGTAATTGTTTTACTTTTCATTTAACATCTTTCAGTTGGTCCCCATTTCTCAGGATACAGTCTGAGCTTCTCAGCCGGTGCCTATTTGATCTGGCCTCACTTATCTAGACACTTTATTATCATATAACTATCCGTCTACAAGCCACATTCCATCTAACTGATTTATTCGCAGTTTCCCCTAATACACATGCTCTCTCAAGCACCTGTTTGCATTTGTTGTTAAATTCATCTGATACAGTTGGCTGACTGTCACTCATCCATCAAAACTCATCTCACATTTTATGCTTATCTTCCTGTGTGCTCCTGTTAATGATAACAGTGTTAACTCTGTGATATTGTCTTACTCACTAGACTGTGAACTTTCAAAAGGCATTCACTATATCTTTTATCTCAGAACAGTCAGGCCTTCCATGATGACCGGAATACTGTAGAAACTAAATATTATTTTATCAAATGAATTAGTATCAAAATTAGACATATTTATTTGAAAGTTGAGCAAACAGACTCAGAGAGTTTAAGTGATTATATGTACTTTTTACTCTCTAAATGTGCATGTAGTTGGTAATACTGAATAAAATCAAACTAATATTAAGATACTAATAAATTTCATGTGAAAAAGCAAGAAAACATTTCCCAGATTTATAGTAATATTTTGAATGCCTAAAATATTTCTAATAAGAATGTTCTTCTAAATTAGTAAAACAATAGAAATTACTACACGTGGGAGGCAGAATTCAAAGATTGCCCCCATGATCTCCATCTTCTGTTGATAGGTCTTATATAATCCCCTTCCTGTGAGTGTTGGGAAGACCTGTGATTTGCTTCTAGCCGCTAGAATATGGAAAAGGTGATGAGATGTCATTCTCCTGATTCTACTATGTATGATATACGACTTCCTGTAACTCACTAGAATGAGAGGATCTCCCTTGATGGATTTAAAGAAACAAGATATCAAGTTGTGAGAGGGTCACCTGACAGGGAAGCATGGTTGCCTCTAGAAGCTGAGAGCGGCCCCCAGTAGATAGCCAGCAGGAACACAGTGGGCTCAGGCCTACCACCACAAGGAATTGAATTCTACCAACGATCCTGTGAGCCGGGCATAGGCCCTGAGGTTCAGAAAGGATGTAGCCCAATCTACATCTCAATTTTCTCATCTTCGAGAAAGGACCCAGTTAAGGCACGCCTGAACTCCTGAACCCATGGTAGCAATGAGATAATAAATACGTGCTGTTTTAAACTGCTAAGTTTGTAGTAATTTGTTAACGTATCCATTTAAAACTAATATACTACAGGTTACTCTTCGTTTATATTTGTTATAGCAAAACTTGCTATAAAACCTCTAACATTTCAAGAACAAATAAATGTATTAATGAAAAGCAAAGTTTCAAAGCATTAAAAGAAGGGAAAATCTGAGGATATTTTAATTAAATAATTTGGATTTCAAACCATGGCATACAATTAAGCTGTTGTGGGAAAAATACATGATAAATCAATTGAGAATAAATAGTAATGTCATATATCCATTTTAATAAAATAGAAGACAATGGAAAACTATATGCTTCTCTTGAGTTGAAATCAGTATTTACCCATCACTTTCTGTTTTAAAGTATTTTGGGTCTATTATTATTTCACAAACTGTGGCAGTTGAATCTCTGTTCTATTTAAGAAAGCACAATTATGTCAAAAATTCTTAAAAATTATACAAAATAAGCAATAATTTTCAGTGAAAATATTGCAAATTTCAAATCACTCTAAGATTTTTTACTACTAAATATCAATTATGTACTTCTCTGAAATAATTGTGTCTCGTAAGCTGGTCCTTTCTCAAACTCTTTCTTTCCTTCATAGGATATAAAACACATTGACTTGATCACTTTCAAAAATAACTCCTTTTTTTTTTTTTACTTTTTTTAAGATTGGCACCTGAGCCAACAACTGTTACCAATCCTTTTTTTCTTCCCTTCTTTTTCTTCTTCTCCCCAAAACCCCCCAGTACATAGTTGTATATTCTAGTTGTGAGTGCCTCTGGTTGTGCTATGTGGGACGCCATCTTAGCATGGCCTGATGAGTGGCACTAAGTCTGCACCCAGGATCCGAACCGGTGAAACCCTGGGCTGCCAAAGCAGAGCATGTGAACTTAACCACTGGCCGGCCTCCAAAAATAATTTCTAACTCTTTAACTTCAAGTATTTTTCACCTTAAGTTTTAAGAATATAGCAGATAAAGCTTAAACAAAACAAACATTTAAACAACCAAACATTTAGAAATTTTAATTCCTGATCTCCAAAACGAAGAGGGAAAAAATACAAATGGCCTATCCATATTTTAGACTGTTACATTCAATTTAAAAATTCAGCAAATGATGGAAACTTAATCTGGAAATCTGGAAGGCAGCATCTGCCAGGGTTTATCACAACAGGGACAGGAGAGCCAGACATTGTTAATAGGCTTTGGATTTTCAGTGTTCTATTTAAGAAATGTGGAAAATTTAAATGCTTAAAATTTGCTATTTTGAAGCACATGAAACTCAAGCAATGATTTTTATGGCTGCCCAGCTACCTCTTATTTGTAATTTAAAAATATTAGAATTACTGATCTTAAAAATAATTAAATGATACCCTAAAAATTTCCCTTCCAACTATGTGAAAAACATAATAGTTTACGTTACCGTAACATACCCTATTTTCTTAAGTCTTAGCAAAGACTTTCTTATTTCCAAATCCCCAAGTGTTCTGAGTTTTAGCAACATTATCATTGTGCGTTTGTGATAGGATGACTAGCCTTAGGTAGCTCAAAGAAATTGTTATTCATTTCTTGCTTATAACGTTCTGGGTACAATATGTACCAACAATTTTTTCTCTGTTTTCCTTCCTGCAGCTGATCTGATATTAAAGTGCTGGCTTTAATAAGTTTCCACTTCAGTCTAAAATAGATAATTGAAGAAATCCAGAAAGCAGAGGCTGCCAAAGCTCACTGCTTCCTCAAACCAGATTGTGTTTTACTTCTTCCATTGTGAGAAAACCCAGCTTCCAGCACCTGCCCCACCTCTTCCTCAGAGGAAATCGCTGTCTGTGCTCCAGAAACTTCACTGAGGAAATGCTCCATGTGAAAGGCTATCACCCCGTTTCACTTCTGATTTTATTGTTTGTTTTTTTGTTTAAATTTTATTGCTTTCACATCTGGATGGCACAGCTTTCATGTGGTATTAAAAGTATGTGTTCAAAAATGTGTCCCAGATGAACATCCTGTTTGCCTTTTGATTTAAATTTCTGTTTAGTAAACCTTTGTGGTTTGGATATAGCAAGGAGTAGTTTCGCCAGAACTCCCTACCCACTTCCTCAAAAATAATAGCGCCACTGTCCGTTCCTCCCTCCCTCCCCTCTGCTCTGCTAAATTAACATTGTCTATCAGATACATTCTTAGGGATGTTTAAGAACATTACCTCATCTCTCCCAATGATAAAATCTATGTCGAAAGCATTACTGTTCTAGAAGTTCTTTCCACCAAAAGGTTGTTTTACATGCTATGCCATTAGCAAATATGAAGTTCCCATCAGGCCCTGCTAGAAAAATAACCAATTTTTGAATTATGAGATACTTGCCTTACAGAAACATAAATAACTGTTTTTTCAAAAATAGTTTAACAACTGTATTTTTCTGGTCAAAACCAGAAAAGAAGTATGGTTAAAGCATTTTTTAAGTCTTTCCTTCAAATTGGTCATAGAAATCCTATCAGCGATGAATAGATTGACTCGACATAGTGCATGAAATTATTTTTTAAAATAACTATTGTTTCAGCCAATTTTTTTTGAAGCAAAGACATTTGGTTGTTCTTGGCATTTCTTAATTTGCTTACTCGGGGGTATGTTCTCCCCAAATCCACACATATAATTTCCACTCCTTTAAAAGGGGTTACGAACACACATCTGAAGGAGAATTAACCACTTGGTTTTTGATGTTCTAAAGCCAACTAAAGCATGAACCTCTTGCTTCCTTTCCCGTCCCAGTCCTTTTCAATGAGAACAATGCTTATGCAAGATTTCCTAGGGGGATTTTGTGGTTTGAGGTTTTAATAATCTAGGCTAAAATTCAAACAGGAACCACAGCTGCTTGGATAAGACTCTTAGACTTCTTTATTTGAACTGCAGTGAACTTACCAGAACTTTTGAATGTTCTGAGCACTATCTGATATGTAAGAGTGACATGTGGTAGCTATATTTCAGATATAAGAACATCTCTATACCTGCAAATTGCATGAAAATAAAATAAAATGACATGTGTTTTCCTTGAACATTGAAAAATATGTTTAAAGAGAGATTGGACTCTTTGCTGTCCCGATTTCCTAAGAGGAAGCTATTGAGAATACTTTGTATTTTCTATCTCTTTGTTGGAATTTTTGCTTTGTTCAAGCATTGCTCTCCTGATCTCAATGAGACTCTTGACCCTTATTTTAAATTCTCTATCAGGTAAATCATTTCTCTCCATTTCATTAAGACCTGGTTCTGGATATTTATTTGTTTGGAACATATTCCTTTATTTCTTCATTTTCCTTGACCCTCTGTGTTGGCTTCTGTGTTTTAGATAAAGCAGCCACCCCTCCCAGTATTGGCAGAGTGGTCTTGTGTAGGAGATAAATCTCATCCACCAGCCTGGTCCGAGCTCCTAGTGTCTCTCAAACTTTTGTGATTATCCAAACCTTCTTCTTTGTGCTCAGTGGCTCTCTGTAGTTGAGGGAGTGCCAACATCTGTCAGTGTCCCAAGGGGGAGGATCTCGGCCAGCACCTAGATACAGGCTGATTAGAAGCTGGACTCTCAGGCAGCAGCTGAGGAAGTACGTGGTTAAGACTCTTCCAGGGGGAAACTGAGAGATGGGCATTTTTACCTGCTTCCTCTCTCCTGGAGGTGGATGTATAGTCCCCGGAAGTGTTGCTATGCCCATTAAGATCTGGTTCTGTGTTTATTACAGTCCTGCGGGACTGGTGAATGCAAGCCCCGTTGGCTATTAAAACCAGGTAATCTGAGGTCCTGTCCCTCGGGTGACTGCTGCAAAAGCTGGGGCACCGGATGTGTGTTCACGCTCCTTCCCTGGAGGTATCAGTGAGGTGGAGGGGGTTGGAAGAAGGTGAGGGGAGGGGTGTCCTCTGGCTTCCCTGGTCTCCAGGGAGGATGTGGCCAACTCCTAGTGCTCACTAAATTAGGCAGCTGCTTATAAAGTGTGTAGATAAACCTCTTTCAGGGAAAGACTGGGAGATAGACAATTTTGCCTGCTCCCTCTGCCCTGAACCCTGGGGGGATGGCATGCCCAGGGGGATAGCTGTGACAAGAGCTCCCATTAAGAATCCCTTCTTTGTTTACTATGGCCTTGTGGGTCTCCTGGACACAAGCCCCAGTGGCTTTCAGAACTAGGTGTTTGGGGAGCCCATTCCTCTGCAGTGGGAGTCTTAAAAATTAGGGCACTAGATGGGGGGTCCAAACTCTTGAATCCTCAGGGAGAAGCTGGGAGCTGCGGATTCCCTCCTGATTGTATGGTGCTGTGCCAGAGGTGGGTTTTATGGCCAGAGTGTGTCTAGCCTCTCCTACCTGTTTCGATGTATTTCCTCACTTGTCCGATGTGAAGCGGTCTCTCAGCTCACTTCCATGTGTAGCTGTACAGTCGGTGCCTGTCACCATCTTTATTCCATCTCCTGTTGCACTTCTTTCCTCTGCTTTTGCTCTGCCCAGATAGGAAGCAAGTGCCAATACCTCAAGAATCCTTTAATAATTAGATCTTTGGGACCATTGAAGTAGAACCTATTTATTTTCTGGAATAAAAAGCTGTGTTTTCACTGTATTACTCCTTGGGGGAAACAATTTTAAAATTGACTTTCGCATACTTCTAAAATAGTACTGTGTTTAAAATGCAAGATCTATTGAAGGATCTGTTAATAAAGTTCCTGAATTGTGAAATATATAGCCGTTAGGTATACTTAAATGAGGCCCCCAATATTCCCATAACAGGTAAATATTTCAGAATCTATCACAGGGTTATTGCGTCATTTAAATGTTTACTTAACCAATAAATGACCACATATTAAGGTATGTGCAAGGAGAGAATATAACGGAGCAGAAGATTTATATATGATCCAGCAGTAAATTTATATAAAGGCCTACTCCAAAGAAAAGAAACTTTTTGACCTGGAAGACCTTAGCTTTGAAGCACATTTTGGGGCCCAGAGTCCTGCAGGTGCTGGGCCTGCTGGCTGATGGGCATTTTTCTAGGTGAGCAACTGGGAAGGGTACCACACTGAGAGTCTTCTGCTGTTGCTGGGCTTCCGGCCCGTGAGTCCTTGTGCACAATCACTCTCGGTGGCTCTCATCTAATCCATCAATTTTCAAAGTTCCCTACAGAATCCTGTGAATTTACAGTGCTGTATAATGGACTTCCAGAGGAAGAGATGGGTGCTTCCTGTTGGGGGAAAGTGGGCTGTGGACACCTCCTGCAACTTCTGCCAAAGCGGTTCCATATTTTATCTGCTTTATGTTAATATTCTGGTTAGGATTTAGTTTAAACCTATCTGAAAAATTTAATCTCCTGCATTGTCTAAGATATTTAAAAGAGTCTCTGTCTATTAAATTTTCCACGAACTCTGACTCTTTGAATGTGAATGGTTAATAGGTTTCTTATGCCACATGTGGCCAAGGCAGAGTCTGTGATGCTGAGATGACTAAAGCTGTGTTCTGACATTTCAGAAGTGGATATTGACATTAAACTGATGGCAAATAGATGCTAAAGGAAAATTGGCACAGGTGAGAAATGGCTTCTTAAAAAGAAGTCAACTAAAATCTTAGAAGATTTATCATCCCAGCAATTACAGATAAAATCCAAGTATATCTTTCGTGACTTTGTCCTATCTAGGCCTTCTGTGTGGAATTCTCTTCTCTCTGCTCATCAATTTACTAATGCTTACTCACCACTCAAGGCCTTGGTGGACTGTTTACTGAGAATTCAGTATAATACTTTCTATCAGAAAATATGAAATCAGTTGTTTCATGATCCAGGCATACATCTAAAGGTGAGCAGGAGTCTCTGCTCCCTCTGAAATGCGCTTCTCGGAATGACAGGCATGCATGACACTCTTTGCACCATTTTCCAGTTTGTGAATCCAGAGACAAATGAAGAACAGCACTTTCCAGGAACTGGTCATCTTTGAGGGGTAGTTTTGAGAACTGCAGGAACTCTTGGCAGGAGCACCCCATTCGAGCTCCCGCCCTAAGAGACTTGACCAAACTTTAACATGATTTCCAGTAGCCTATGGCCCTCCCTAGGAAGACTTAGCCTCCTTTTGAGTTCCTCTCTGAAAACACTCAGGGCTGTCAAAGAATTTTAGTGTTTATTCTAGCCAACACCTGACCATAGGCCACTGACCTCCCTTCCTTAGCGTATTTACTAAAAAAAGCTTACAGTGTGAATCCTTCCTCTGTCATCTTGAGATGTATGCATATCTTCTGTAGCTCAGGAGTGTCCTTCTCAAGGACCTGAAAGCCATTCCATTAAAATGCGATCCTCTGGAAGGATAGGGCCCAGTCTCAGTGGAGGGATACAATCCTAACTTTGATAATTGCCAGCTAGCTGACACAGCTGGCCTAATCAAATTTACACTGACCAACCCCTTGTAATTGTTCACTTTCCTGACTCTGTTTAAGCCCTTGCTTACTCCCTTTCCCTACTCTCTCAGTCAGTCACTTCTGTGCAAATCAGAATGGAGCTCAGCTCTTTCCCCTACTGTCAGTAGTTATTGAATAAAATTTGATTTCTCTATTTCAACCAACATCCAGCTTTATCTATCTTTGGCAGTTTTAAAACAGGAAACAGTGAGCTGGTTCTCGAGGGAGGTATGTAGAACAGTGTATGAGGAAATTGAAATTTAGCATTGAAGGGACCTGGTTCTCAGGAGTTTGCTAGCAGCTCTGGGGAGCGGTTCAGGAAGTAGTCGAGGTAATGGGGCCATATTGATAAGAATCCAAAGAATGTGTAACTTGATATAGACTAGGGGCATAGAATCTCGAACTACAAGGGAAAGGAGGCCTGGTGGAAGGTGAGTTGGTAACCAAGAATGCATCATCACCCCAGTTCTACAAGGATGGATTCATTTGAGAATTGTTGAGAGAGTTCAGCCATATTTTGCCCCCTCAGACAAGAGCTCAGGCCCCAGAGGGAATAGGAGGACTTCATCTTAAAGGAGCTCTGAAAGGGTTAGCCCTGGAAACCCTCTGTGAGTAGGCTAGGAGAATCAAGTTACAGAATCCACCATTCCATCAGCATTGCGTGGAAATCTCTAAAAGAATCACAGACAAATCTCAACAAAGTTACAGTAAAGAATAGGATCGTTAAATATCTAAATCAGCTATATCTATTGAGCAAAACAAAAAGAAATATCATGTCCGATGTCCAATAGATTAGAGCTTGTCAATTCCCCCTCCACTGTCAGGCAAATATAAGTTATACTTTTAAAAATATTTTTGCAGAAGATCACACCCACTATTGTACTTCTTTTAATAAATTGTTTCAGCCTGGATTAGAGGAAATGTAACGTTAAACACTGGGTATGAAAAGCATGAGTAGTGTTTTTTTGATGGATAAATACTGCTGATAGGATTTTACTGGATTTGTACTAACCATATCTAATCTTACAGTCTTACAATGTTATTACTATGGTTTGGAAAAAGGATGCAGTCACAAATTTTGTAGCAAAAGTTAAGCTCTTCAGAGAAGTGAACATTTGTAGCTAAATTTCAGAACAATTTAACGCGACTATGTAAGTAGGTAAAATGATATCATGACCAGATACCTAAAATGAAGTGTTATACTTTATATACAGATATAAAATCTAAATTATAATCTATTCTTATATATAATTCAAATTTGATATATAAATATATAATGTGTTTTATTATACATATTTTTTTTGTGTATATATATGCATGTGTGTATGAATATATACGGTAATTGTAATGGAATGTTGCAAAGTAGAGAAGAATTAGTCTTACTTTGCCAAATCTATCAGGTGGAAAGGGACATTACTGAGTGCAAATAAACACTTTGAGCCTAAATGGTAAAACCAGTTTTCAGCCAGGACCCTGAAACTTCAAAGAATGCTCAAGATAGAGGGTGGAAATGACCAAAGCTATAATTTGGGAAAGTCCAACATTAAGCCATTAATGATCTCAACTGCATCTTCCTCAACCTTCTTGCAGCTTCATTCTTTCCTCTTTCTTGCAGCGCTCCTCTTCCCGGTTCCCCACGGTAGGTTCATCTCTTCCTTCCCAATCATCAGGCCCTTTTGCTGTGCTGCCTCATCTTTTTCTCACTCCCCAAAGTCAGCTGGTCCCTGAGGTTCTATTTCCAGTTCTCTTCTTCCACAGGCTCCCCTTTGACAATTTTATTTCTTCGTTGCATTATATTTGTTAAAATAAAGCATCCAAAGCCCTGGCACTGTCCCCAGCACATGGTGCGGGTCATTGGAGGGGAGCAGCTACAATTTCTCCCTCTTCTATTTCTTCTACCACCACTATTAGGACCGGAACAGCTGCTGCCCCTAACCACTGTCAACCTGCCTCACAGGTGGTTGATGTAGATGTCACCTCTGCTGCGTAGGTGTAACATCTCTCTCATAAGATCGGCTTGAAGATTGAACGAGTTAACGCATAAAAAGTGGCCTACCAGTTTGCTTGGAATAGATTAGGTTTTTAAAAAATTTATTTCTTTTTTATATTTTATTTCTTCTTTTTACCTATAACATGAGGATGATTCTCAGGTTTTTCTCCACTCTAAATCTTCTCATCTTTCCTTTTTTTTTTTTTTTTTTAATAGAAGAAGTAGTAAATGTCTAAATTTCTATTGGACATGTCTAATTTAAGGTCATTTTTAAAAAACTAAAACTTTCTCTTGGGTATCCACACAATAAAATCATTTCTATATGCTAAAAATATTTCACAATAAAAAGGGGAATAAAAAGTCAAAGTAAGAATGTATCTTTCCACTTATGTCAGCATCTTCTCTTGACTTATCTTTTTCTTTTGGGAGTCCTACCATCTTCTGAGCTGGCAAGGATTGATAGCTCAGATTTATATATTTTTAATGACATTAATTTTTGTTATTATAAAGCAATATACATTTCATTATAAAACATAAAATTTATAAGATATGGCTAATGGAAAAATCTCTAAAAATGCTCCTGAAATTTCACTAGCCTGGGATGAAATTTTGATGTACACCCTATAGATGCATGTAATGTATCTGTATAGCGAATACGTTGTTTTATAAACTCCTTTGTTTCACTTAAAACATATAAAAATACTATCTACATCATCAAATGGGCTTCTAAAATTATTTGTGTAGCTGATTCTGATTCCGTTTTAACTCATTTCTTATATTACAATGAACTACCTTATAGCAAAGTTTATCAGTGTCTTTTTGACCTTTTGTAATTTTTCCCCACAATAGCTTAGTTTTGTTTGGATTTTATTTGCAATATTTCTCACACTTACATTTTCTTTTCTACATCCACTGCTATCCTGTAATTCATGCCTTTGTGTAGACTACTAAAATAGAGTAGTGAAATTGAGCTCATTTATTGAGCACCTACTCTAGGCCAGCTATTATGCTAGCAAAGAAAAATGAATAAGAATAAATTCTCTCCTAATGTACTGGAAAAAGAAACAGAAATGGAACTTTTAGTGCAGTGTGGTGTATCCAAGAAGAAGGTCTTTCACAAAGCAATTATTATGGGGAAATGAATAGAAATTCTACTCAGAAAAATACATTTTATAAATTATAATTTTATGAGACATAAATTTATAAGAATTGTGGTCTGCTATTAGTTGGTCTAATATTATTGCTATTGTGGTCTAATTAGTTGGTCTAGTTTGAACCATCAGAATTAGATATTAAATATTATTATTCAAATTATTAAATGTTGAAGATTAAAAACTAAATCTCCACAAATTAAATTTGAAAACTATTGTTAATATTAATGAAACACATCTACAGTCATAAAAGAAAAGTGTTCTGGAATGTATTTTCAAATAGAAGGAGAACTGAGGCTGCACATACATGGACACACATGGAATCAACACTCACCCTAGACTGAGGTGAGGTGGGAAGGGGGAATATGGAAGACTTCTGCAAAACATCAAATGTGAGCTAGCTGGTTTATCTGAAATTCAAACTTAACTGCATGTCCTGTGTTTTTATTCACTGCATCTGACAACCATAAGTCAGGACATTCTCACTGAAAGTAGAAAATCTGACCTGAGACCTGAAGGATGAGAGTGACTATGAGGAAAGCAAGGGGATCACAGAGAATAACAAGTGCAAAGTCCTCACTGCAAGAAAGAGCTTGGCTTGCTCTTGAAAGAGAGAAGACGTGGGTGGACTTTGGAGCAGTATGGACAGGAGCAGATTGGAGAAACTGCACACACGCACACATCTACACAGCCATAAAGAATATTACAAAATAACAATGTACTTACCCTTACAACATGAAGTACTCTAACATTTTCTGTTCTAGTCTAGTCTATTCCCTTTCGTTAAAGTCATTGGTGATTATCCACTAATCAGCTTTCATGCTTACAAATGGGTTGTGACAAAAGATTGAAAAATGTTGTCTTAAAATGAATTTAGAGTAATATCAGCCAGTTGACAGTCTAGGAAGCTAGAAGAGTTCCTTCTTCCATAGTTCAGAATACTCCTGCATTTCACACCAATTGAAATGAAAGGAGAGTAGACAGCAACATGAAGCTGTGTGAGGATATAACGTTCTTTGATAAAGGTAAATTCATGGACAAATATAGTAACCTGTACTGTTGCAATTTTGGCTTTTCAATAATGGCTAGGACAATAAGACTGAAAATCCATAAGGAAGTAGAGGGCATGAACAGCACTGGATCAATTGGACCTAACAGACGTACACTACACAGAACACTCTACCCAACAAAGGCAGAATATACCGTCTTCTCAAGTGCACATGGAGCATTCTCCAGGACAGAGCACATGTTAGACCACAAAACAAATCACAGCAAATTCAAGAACACTGAAATCATACCAAGTATCTTTTCCAATCACAGTGGAATCAAACTAGAAATCAAAAGCACAAGGAAACTGGAAACTTTCCCCACAAACATGTGGAAATTAACTAATGCACTCAGTAAACTAATGCATCAAAGAAGTCACAAGGGAAGTTAGAAAATACCTCGAGCCAAACGAAAATGAAAACACAACATACCAAAACTTATGAGATGCAGCAAAAGCAGTGCTAAAGGAAAGTTTATAGCTGTAAATGCGTACATTAAAATAGAAGAAAGATTTCAAATCAACAACCTGATTTTACACCTCAAGAAACTAGAAAAAGAAGAACTAAACCAAAAACCAGAGAATAAAGGACTAAAAAGATTAGATCAGAGAAAAATGAAATAGAGAATAGAAAAACAATAGAAGAAAAATCATTGAAACTGAGCTCATTTTTTAAAAGATTAACAAAACTGACAAACTCTTAGCTGGATTAACTAAGAAAAAAGAGAGAAGACTCAAGTAACTAAAATCAGAAATGAAAAAGAGGACATTACAACAAATGCCACAGAAATGAAAAGAATTATCAGAGATTACTATGAACAATTGTACACCAACAAATTGGATAACCTAGAAGAAATGGATAAATTCCAAAAACACACAACCTACCAAGATTGAATCATGAAGAAATGGGAAATCTGAACAGACCAAAAACGAATAAGGAGATGCGGTTGAATCAGTAATCAAAAACCTCCCAAAAAAGAGAAGCCGAGGACAAGAGGGCTTCACTAGAGAATTCCATGCTCACTCAATGATGCCAGCAATACCCTGACAGCAAAACCAGAGAACTCTACAAAACAAGCTACAGACCAATATCCCTGATAAATATTGATGCAAAACTCCTCAACAAAAGACTAGCAAACTTAATCCAATAGCACATTAAAAGGACCATACACCATGATCAAGTGGGATCCTGCTATGCAAGGATCATATCCAACATATGAAAATCAGTCAATGTAATACAGCACATTAACAGAATGAAGCGCAAAACACTAAACAATCATCTCAACAGATGCAGAAAAAGCATTTGACAAGATTCAACATATATTTGTGATTAAGAACCCCAACAAACTAGGAATAGAAAGGAACAGCCTCAACATAACAAAGACCACTTATGAAAAGCCCACAGGTGACATCATACTCCATGGTAAAAGACTGAAAACTTTTCCTCTAAGACGAAGAATAAGCCTAGGATTCCCACTCTGGCCACTGCTATTCGACATAGTATTGGAAGTCCTAGCCAGAAAAGTTAGCCAAGAAAAAGAAATAAAAGCCATTCAAATTGGTTAGGAAGAAGTAAAATTATCTTTGTTTACAGATGACATGACCTTATATGTAGAAAACACTGAAGATGCCACAAAAAAATTACAACAAAAATTTTTTTAAATTTCAGCAAAATTGCAGGATACAAAATCAACACATAAAAATCAATTATGTTTCTGTACACTCACAATGAGCAATTAGAAAAGGAAATCAAGTAAACGGTTAAATTTACAACAGTATCAAAAAGAATAAAACAGTTAGGAATAGGATCCAAATTGGAAAGAAAGAAGTAAAACTGTCACTATTGGCAAATAACATGATTTTATATGTAGAAAACCCTAAAGAATTCACCAAAAAAATACAAGAAATAATAAACAAATACAATAAAGTTGCAGGGTACAAAATCAACACACAAAAATCAGTTGCATTTCTATACTCTAACAATGAAATAGCAGAAAGAGAAGAATACAATGACATTTACAATCACAACAAATAGAATAAAATATGTAGGAATAAATTTAACCAAGGAGGTGAAAGACCTGTAGACCGAAACAATAAAATATTATTGAAAAAAATTGAAGAAGACAGAAATGGAAAGATATTTCATGCTCTTGGATTGAAAGAATTAACATAGTTAAAATGTCCATACTACCTAAAGCAATCTACAGACTCAATGCGATTCGTATCAAAGTCCCAACAACATTTTTCACAGAAATAGAACAAAGAATCCTAAAATTTATGCAGAAAAACAAAAAACCTTGAATAGCTAAAGCAATCTCAGAGAAAAAGAATAAAGCTGGAGGTATCACATTCTCTGACTTCAAAGTATATTACAAAGCTGTAGCAATCAAAACAGCATGGTGCTGGCAGGAAAACAGGTATACAGATCAATGGAACAGAACTGAGAGCCCAGAAATAAAATGACGCATTGATGGACAGCTAATTTTTGAAAAAGGAGCCAAGCACAAACAATGGAGAAAGGAAAGTCTCTTCAATAAATGATGTTGGAAGAACTGGACAGCCACACGCAAAAGAATGAAAGTAGACTACTCTCTCACACCATATATAAAAATTAACTCAAAATGGATTAAAGACTTGAATGCAAGACCTGAAAGCATAAAACTCCTGGAAGAAAACAAGGGCAGTACATTCTTTGACATCAGTCTTAGCAGTATCCTTTTGAACAAGTCTCTTCAGGCAAGAGAAATAAAAGAAAAAATAAACAAATGGGACTACATCATATTAAAAAGCTTTTGCCTGCCAAAAGAAACCATCAACAAAATGAAAAGACAACATACCAATGCAGAGAAGATATTTGAAGATCACATATCCAATAAGGGGTTAATATCCAAAATGTCTAAAGAACTCATACAACTCAACAACAAAAAAACAAAGAACCCAATTAAAAATAGGCAGAAGATCTGAATGCTTTTCTGAAGAAGATATATAGATGTGCAACAAGCACATGAAAAGATGGTATACTACTCAGGCATAAAAAAGATGGAATCTTGCCATTTGCAGCAACATGGAGGGACTTTGAGGGTATTATGCTGACTGATATAAGTCAGACAGAGAAAGCCAAATACCATACGATTTCACTTATGTGTGGAAGATAAAACAACAACAACAACAACAAACAAATACATAAGTACAGAGAATGGATTGGTGGTTACCAGGACAGAAGGAGGCTATGGGGAGGGCAAAACAGTAAAGAGACACATTTGTATAGTGATGGATGGC
Organism: Equus przewalskii; assembly: GCF_037783145.1. Classification (NCBI taxonomy): domain Eukaryota; kingdom Metazoa; phylum Chordata; class Mammalia; order Perissodactyla; family Equidae; genus Equus; species Equus przewalskii. Next base: position 104,257,533 of record NC_091832.1, on the reverse strand, counting down.
AACTAGACTTTCAGTGGGGAACATGATGCAGTTTATGCAGAAGTTGAAATATAGTGACCTACACCTAAAATGTATATAGTGCTATAAACCAATGTTACCTCAATAAAAAAACAACCTAGGAATAAACCTATGAAGGAAGTGGAAGACTTGCTCACTGAAACCTACAAAACACAGCTGCAACAAATTAAAGACACAAATAAAGGGAAAGACATCCTGCATTCATGGATTGTAAGACTTAATATTGTTAAGATGTCCATACTATCCAAAGTGATTTACAAATTCAGTGCTATTTCTATCAAAATCCCAATAGGAATTTTTGCAGAGATATAAAAACGTGTCCTAAAATTATATGGAATCTCCATCTGAACAGCCGAAACAATTTTGAAAAAGAACAAAGCTGGAGGACTCAAACTTCCTGATTTCAAAACACATTACAAAGCTATAGTAATCAAAACAGTGTGATACAGGTATAGAGACAGACAAACAGACTAATGAAACAGAATATAGAGCCCAGAAATAAACCCTTGTATATATGGTTAAATGATCTACATCAAGGATGCCAAGACCATGCAATGGGAAGGGACAGTCTCTTCAACAAATGGTGTTGGGAAAACTGGATATCCACATGCAAAAGAATGAAATTGGACCCTTACATTACATCATATATAAAAGCTAACTCTAAATATATTGAAAGTCTAAAAGTATAAAACTCCTAGAATAAAACACAGGAGAATAGCCTCATGGCATTGGATCTGGCAATGATTTCTTGGATATGACACAAAAAGCACAAGCAACAAAAAGAAAAATAGACAAATGGGAGTATATCACACTTAAAAACTTCTGTGCATCAAAGTACACAATCAACACAGTGAAAAAAACCCTATAGAATGAGAGGAAATATTTGCAAATCTTATATCTGATAAGGGATTTGTATCTGGAATGCAGAAAGAACTCCTACAACTCAAAAACAAAAAATCAAATAACCTGATTAAAAAATGTGCAAAGGACTTGAATAGACATTTCTCCAAAAATGATATACAAATGACTAACAAGCATATGAAAAGATGCTCAACAACACTAATCAACCGAGAAATGCAAATAAAAACTACCGTGAGATAGCACCTCACACCCATTAGGATGGCTTCTATAAAAAAAGAACAACAGGAAATAACAAGTGTGGTGAGGATGTGGAGAAATTTGCATACTCGTCCATTGTTGGAGGAATTGAAAAATGATGCAAGCATTATGGAAAACAGTGTGAAGATTTCTCAAGAAATTAAAAATAGTAATACCATATGATCTAGCAATCCCACTTCTGAATATATACCCAAAAGAATTGAAAGCAGGGTTGCAAAGAGATATTTGCATGTCCATATTCATAGCAGCACTGTTAGCAATAGCCAATAGGTCGAAGCAACCTAACAGTCCATCGACAGATGAGTGGATAAATAAAATATGTTATATACATACAATGGAATATTATTCAGCTTTAAAAAAGGAAGAAAATCCTGTCACATGCTAAAACATTGATGAACCTTGAGGATATTATGATAAGTGAAATAAGCCAGTCACAGAAAGACAAACACTGTATAATTCTATTTGTGTAAGGTATCGAAAGACATCAAATTCATAGAAACAGAAAGTAGAATGGTGGCTAAAAGGGACTTGGGGGAGGGGGAAAAGGAATGCGCAGAGTTTCAGATTTGCAGGATGAAAAAGTTCTGGAGATCTGCTTCACAACAATGTGAATTTACTTACACTACTTAACTGTGCACTGAAAAATGGCTAAGATGGTAAATTTTTTGTTTTCTGTTTTTTGCCACAGTAAAGAAAAAGAACCAATTTATCTTATGTATTTTCTTATACCCAATGGTATCCTTCAGTTCTCTACGTATCTTACGGCAGTCATGGCATCCTCTTTTCTACCATAATGTGATTGATAATTTATTTGTCTCCTAAATATCTCAGATAGACAAGAGAAGGCAGAAATGTAACATAGTATCTGAGATGTACAGGATATTCAATCAATACTTCCATTTACTGACGCTACGACACATTATCTAATTTACTTCTCATAACAACCTTAGGAAGTATTTTAATTATTTTTTTACAAATAAGAAAGACAAAGGCCCAGGAAGATAAGTAACCTGTAGAAGAGCTCACAGTTTCTAATTTTTGAAGCCAGGATTAGAGCTCATGCTTGTCTCAAAAATCCATATAAAATCCGTAGTCTTTCCAGTATGCTATATTTAATGAACCAACCCTCATCTGCTCCCAAGCTTGGTATTAGGGACACTTTAATGTAAACAGGGAAGGATATATTACCTCCTCATATTAATTTCCAAATCAGTGATAAATCTGATATCCCAAATATTAAACTTGAGATCCAGGGGAAAAACTTTTTTCTCAAGCTTTCTTTACAAAAGATATTTAACTGATAACTTTACTAAGAATTGATTTTTTAAAGATTCAATATTTTTTAGACTAATGCTCATTGCTTTAAATATGATATGTTATTTAATGTGCGATATCATGCCTGCTTGAAGTTCTGAAGGGCTAGACTGAGGGCCCACAGTAAATAATATGATGGGTTCTCAAAAAGTCTTTTCTACCATCCATCTAGGCGGTTTCTGACTCCCATTTCTTCAGCTCATCCAATAATATTGGAAACATTCAATTTCAGGTATTATGTCCCTTGCTTCTTGAAATGCCTACGATTTTTCTCTTTCATATAACTAGTCTTGACTGATAAAGGAAGGAAGCATCAAACTTTGTTAGTAGAAGTTAAGTCAAGATGGTAACCCAACTACAAACTCTAATCTTTGGTAAATACCAGTCTTAGACCTGTGCTAAACATCCCTTGATAACTTTTAATCTGTTTTCCCCAAGTCTTCTCAACCTAGGTAGACTATCTCATTAGATTTATGAGTTCCAGGTACTAGACATCCAAGAACAAAGAAATTTCTTGAAATACAGAATAAATGTGTACCATCCTCAGAATACTAATGGTTTGAGAAAATGAGGAGGAAAAAACAGAAGTAGAAGATCCATTTTGTACACAGGCTAGTAACTCTCTCAATCCAAAATTTCCAATTTGTCATACCTGCAAATAAACTTAATTCATTACAAACATAAATTAGAAGAAAAATAACCAAAATAGTTCACAACCTGTACTTCTATATTTCCTGAGAATGCCAGCTTATATTTATTGAGAATCAAGAAAACTATCAGAAACCTAATATGGTGCTTTTTGTTTGTACAAAATTCCAGTCTCATTTTGCTTGGAATATTTTGGATAAAATTTTGATTACCGCATTTCAGGAGACCCATGATAATGATATAAATTGTCTATAAAGGCAAATAGATTGGATGGGTGAAATTTTATCTAAACAGATTAAAACACTAAAACTTCTGGAAAGATGAAGAATGAACAAGATATGATGGAATATCACAAATTAACATGGTGCCTGTACTCACTAAATGTAGCTACTATTATTCTTTAAAAAGTAATAAAGAGCTAATCCTAAACTCTAACCACAACAGAAAGACTAGGACAAGGGGATAATGTGAAAGAGGCTTAACTGTGAAAAATAATTAAACATTACCTAACTTTGTAAGTTTTATCTCAAATCAGTACAACACAGATCTTGTCAATGTCGCTCCACATGACCCTTATATTTTTATACAAGTTTGTGAACAAAAAAAGAATACTCCACTAAAAGTAAACATACTTGTGATTTTTAGAAGAATGGATATTTATATGTTCCACACATTGAATCAATTTTCAAACTTCAGACTTTTTAAGTGCTTTTGGAGTAGAACACATCCTGTGCCTGTTTCGTCCAGTTTCTTACCGTAGCTTTGCCAAGGCATTCACACAGGCATAAAACTCACCTTCTTAGAAGCAGCCTGCTTTAAGACGAAAAAATGACCAAGGGGGGTCAAAATACAACTCTGTGAATGACCTAGTTATCTAATTCGGTTTCAATGTTTCCAAGTCAAGGGATAGAAAATGGCTGAGGAACTAAGGAGAGCAGCTGAGATTTAACAGTTTGTTCAATTTCAAACTTCCTATTAAGTGGAAAATAGAGACTACATGTCTTTACTGCTTTAAAAAAGATCAAAAATGACATTTAATGACATTTTTGAGGAAGATCTGCAGCTGCATGGAATGCCTTGGAAAATCAACTTTAATTGCTTTGTTGCACATAGTCGTCTTTTTTTCAATTCGGTATGAATTTAAACATTTCAAATCCAGATGGGCAGCACATGACAAATATGGGTAACCTCAGCCAATGAAACAGAAGTATTTTTTTCTGTCCTGTTTAATGTGTTACTTCCTCCAAGAAACAATGGAAAACAAATAGTTTTTTTAAAAAAATAAAATACCAATAAGTCAAAAAAATTAAATGGGAGATAAGTTCCCAGAAAAAATTATGGTTATGTTCATCAATGTTATATCACCAGTACTATTTAAAGGGCTCTCCAGAACTGGAGAGATTTAAATACCCAACTGAAATTATAGTCAAGTATTAATTAACCATTTTGATTCCAGAAAGAGCATGAATAAATATATGTCACAGAAAGTTCTTAAGCTTTATTTAACTTTATTCATCACTCTGTCTCCGAGATTTAACAAAAGATGCCAAATGTCTAACTGATGTGGAAGCGGTGAATTCAGATGTGAGCGGGAAGACAGAGGATAAGTAATGCATTCAAAGAATCTATTAACTTAAAAATAAGTTTTTAAAATACAAGTGAAAAGATATTTGCTTTGTGACCAAATCCATTTGACATTATGGTATCGCTTTAATGCCACAACTGGAGTCACTTCTTGGCATGTTTTTTTTTGTTTGCACAAGTGGTATTTTATTATAGACAACAATCTAATTTACAAATCTTTATACATTTTAAGGCAAACATTCAGGCATCGTAAACAGAAAAATTTAAATATGCAAAATTCAAATATACAACAAAAAAATAGAGACAGAAACTTATTTTTGAACAATGTATTTATTGCTGCACTCCCTTGCTAGTTCCTTATCTAGAATCTGAAAATGTAAGAAAGTCCTAAAAATGTAGCAGAAGCATTTCGGCACACTGATATCCATACTCCAGTTTGTGCAGAATGGTCTCCTTAACATTCCTAGAGCACTCTTTGGAAGAAAGAGGCGAGGACTGGCCATTTGGTGGCCCTTTGGAAATGCAAGCTTTCTGGGAGTCCAGAAACAGCTGCAGTGCAAGCAGAGTATAATGAGACACCGCTCTTGCTGGGAAGAATGTGTCTTCCATCAGAAAAGGAGAAAACTCCAATTCGTCGGGCTTATCCAACTACTGTACAAGTAGGTCATTTCCAGCAAGAGTTTTCTGTGGATCTCTGAGTACTTTCTATTCAACTCATCCGTTGGTGGGTCATGGATGAAATAGCTTTTCCTATAAAGCCGATGATATTAATTGTAGATGTCTTTTTAAGTATTTTTTCCTACCTCTTTAAGTTTCTCTTTTTCCCTTCTGTGTATTTGTTTATTCTGGTCTCTCTTTTATGTTGCAGACTTCTCTCAAATGAAATTTTGTTCTGCATTGGTATTAAACAGGGAACTGTAGAAAGAGGTTGGACACTGTGTGTCTCGGTGAGCTTGTGAATGGGGGTCTTTCTTTACAGGATGGTTAGACAGTAAACTGACTTTTTCTTGGGAGATTTACAAATGCCAATATTTAGACATCATTTTTATGAAACCCTGATATTTCTCCAGAGAAGAATCATCTCTTCTTGTGCCTGGAGTTATTTTCCTCAGCAGCTCACATTCTGAGAGAAGGATTGAAGAAGGTGGATGGAGGTCCCAGTGTCAATTTTAATGACAGTCTCATAATTTCCCACTTGTCATTATGACGCTTATCACTATTCTCTCCTGTGCCTACTGTCCCTAAGTTTGGAAACTCCTGTTTCAATTTCTCCAAATAATAGACTTGTGATCTCCTGAGGTCATAGGTAGAAGAGAGGTGAAGGGTGTGTATGTACCTTGGGGCAGGGGAGTTTTAAGAAAGGATGGTCACTTAGCTCTACACATTGGGAAATATGTGGATGTTGGGAAGGGGGATGGAGGGAGTGACCATTGTTCCATATACAGATTTTCAAGCAGTCCACCTGTCTTCAAGTCTGCATCTTATCTTGTGTTCTTTGGCAATTTATTACCTCCAAGCCTAGAGTTCTTTAGGACAAAATTATCTTCTTTCTTTTTGATATTCCTCTCTGTGGGCACTTAGTTTGTAACTTCTCCTCTGATAAGATAATCCCATGTGCTTTGCGTCTTTTAAAAAATAGTTAAATAGTTGTCATTTGTAGTCCGTGTTTGGCCCCTCTCGTGCTTTTTTCCTGTCTCTCTCTCTTTCTCATTCCCTCTCTTGTTCTTTCCTCCTCCTGCTTCCTCATCTCCTTCTCCCTCCCTTTCCCTTTCCTTCTCTCCCTCTGCTAACATAGCAGGATTTGAGAAGGGAGAAATGATAAATGCACGTGGCTGCCTTGATATTCAACCAGACAGCCAGACTGAAGATCCCAATACACTCCCTGCTCTATGCGGAGGAATTGGTTTCAGGCTAGGCAGCCCTGAGGCTGGAGGTTAAGGCCTGAATGATTACAGCTGAGCAGCATGAGTGCACTAGGGGCTGACATTTGCACTCAATTGCTTGATTAAATACTGTCCTTTTATTAAAAAAAAGTTATAGTATTTTTTTGTTTGAGTCATATCATTGATGTAACTGTGGGTTTTCCATTTCTTTGGCAGTACATTTTTTGGTCAATATGATTTAGTTGATTTTAGCTTCTATTTTAAATCTCTTGGTATTTATCATGTCAAAGAAACATAGAGGTAGACATATCCTTCCTGCAAATCCCTTCCAGACTTTTCTCTGGTTTACATCGTAGACTTATCATTCTGTTATATCCAACTGCTTCAATCACAAATACCTCTGCATCCCTCTGTATGCTTTTCAAAGCTTTCCGTTATGTGACCCCAACTAGTCAACATCATTTTCTGTCATTCTGTAGACCTCTTGGTCTGGCCAGGTGAAACTTCTGTGTCTGCCAAAACCAAAGTGCTCCTATCCCACGTCGTGGATCCTGATGCTGCTTCTCTAGAACTCCTGTTCCCAGATAAAACTGGTACCCCTACCTGGTACCACACTCATCACTGCCTTTGCCTTCCCTGGAATGTTCACTTCAGTACTCACCATCTTCTTAAAATCCTATCTCATCCTCAGGCTCCAATTCAGTGTCCTACTTTCTTTGACAACTTAACCACTTCTTGTTTTTTGTCTTGTTTAGTTAATCGTTCCTCCAAAATCATTCTTATATCCCTAAAATGGATTTTTAACTCTGAGAACAGAGACCGTTTTTCATTTCATTCCAAGCCTCACAATGCATAGCCTCTTTCTGAGCACATATCAATCAATGGGCCAATCCAAAAGGTTGTCTCTTTCTGTTTGTCCCTTTTCAGTAGTGGTTTCATAGGTCAGTTTTATTTTTTGTTGATGTATTATGAAAACTAGACTCTGAGAATTGGGAAGTTTAAAAGTTTTCTTTAGTTGAATCATCTGGCTGAGGAAGGAAAGTTTTGTTTTCTGCTTATGATATATTTTGATGGTACATTTTGAAATATAACTAAAAACTATTTGGATTTACTATTGTTTATTTAAATTTTTTAGCTTGTTTGTAAGAAGATAAATTAGCTACTGATATCATCTACCCAATTTTTGAATTCTCTTTTGCATACGATTTCTCAGTTTCTTTCTCGAGTCTTCCCAAGTTTAATTTTCTTTTTTCCTGAGGAAGATTCGCCCTGAGCTAACATCTGCGCCAGTCTTCCTCTATTTTGTATGTGGGTTGCCACCTCACCATGGCTGATGAGTGGTGTAAGTCTGCACCCAGGATCCGAACTCTTGAACCCAGGTTGCTGAAGTGGAGCTTGCCAAAATTTAATCTCCATGCCATAAGGTGGGCCCCTATAAATTATTTTTTGATATCTTTGTAGAGATTTATTTATTTATTTATTTATTCACATTATTTTGTATTTGCATCTGGTACATTTAATAAAAGACCATAAAGTAATTTTCTTAAAGTTTGTTCTTAGTTTGTCCTGTGTTTAGTTAGACTAAGTGCCAAGCTGTGTTTGGCAAACTTGAGAAAGTAACTGCTAATTAAGCAAAGTTTATTTAGTGATAAAAAGAAAGCAGGAGCACTCCTTTAAACTAGGTGTGAGAAACTGATTCGACCATGTTGAGTCCTGCCAAGTGTTGCAGACTCCTCAGTTAATGATTTAATTAGTGACAAACTGTCATCAGCCTAAGTAAATGCCTTAACACCAGGTTCTTTTAGTCCATCCCTTGTGACTTAGACCTACAACTTCTAAGTCATTAGTGTTTTGCTGTTATTAGCATATGCTAACATAAGACTTCATTTGGTTGACTTTAGAGAAGCTATAAAAGTAAGCTCTTTTCCCCTCTTCTCTTCTAATTACTTAACCTTCACATTTTTATATGAGTTTCCTTGCCACTGGTAGGAAATCATAGTGCTCCACTTATAAAGACAATTATTACTGCAATAAGTTTTAATATTTTGGCCACCCAGCACCAGAATTTAATTTGCAGATGTTCCTCTCCTTGTTGAAAGTCATCTTGGTGGAACGTGAAATCCATGTGTCTGCCCTCTTCTTCAAAAGCTGCCTTCAGATCATTGGAAATTTTTTCTGCATCTCCCCACCCTGGCAAGGCCAAAGCCTTTGAAACTTGAGAAGCATGAAGCAAAGCTGGAAGAATGAGTTGGACTTCATCCATTCCCCACGAAGTTTGTCAAGCAAGGCTTGCTACCGAGACTGGTTCTGGACAGGTCAGGAACTGTTCATCTTCAGCCTTCCCTCTGCTCTGTGAGCTCCCTCATGTCTTTCAAATGGAGTCACTCTTTGTAAAGTCAACCTAGAGTCTGGTTTTTTGTTGTTGTTGTTGCTTGCAAATGAAACAACTGCTGTGATATACTCACTACTATTATCGCTGTCTCTTTCTGTACATGCCAACATATAGATACAGAACAAAGCTACATGATACCCTTTACTATTGATTAGAATTTTTTCTTGTTATGATTTAACATGTATTAAGTATTTAAAAAAAACTCTCTAATATTATGCCATGTGTCCTGGTATCTGAAAAACCTGACTCAGGTGAACATGAGACAGTCAGAATGCTGACATATCCAGGAGCAAGAAAAACATGAGCAACTGTGAAAATAGTCTCCCACATTCTGAGGACGAGAAAGTTATGGAATAGTGAGAAAGAGAAGGAATGTGAAGGCACTTTATTTTTTAATTAAGCACATGATGCTTTGATGAGAATATAATCAAATTATTGATTATACATTTGGAGTAGCGGATAGAAATGTAAATAAAAATACCATTTAATTTAATGCAATTTAAAAATGAGACAAAAAAGAAAAACCTAAAATTTTCTCTACATCTGTAGAAAAATGATATATACTTGAGAGAGTTATAAAATATCTTTGAGGAATAAAACAAATTACAGTCTGAGACAAGTCTCATGATGTAAAGGGAACTTAGAGATCATTTACTGGAGACTCCACAAGTCATTGATCATGTTCTTTAGTACTTCATGGTACTTTAAGTTTAATACAGGGTGCTGGGTCAAAAAGCCAGTGTCACATACTCATCCCAGAGGTTTGGGTTGCCTGTTTCTGCCAAACCTAAATCTTGACCACTCCCTCCCTCCTTGGTACCAAACCTGTTAATCTCAAATTCATATGCCCCATGCCCAGTAAGCCAAACACTGAGACATTGATGCTTGGAGATGGAGAAAGGTTTATTTGAACTGGCCAAAACAAGAAGGTGGGAGCTTAGGTTCTCTCAAATACACTTTAGCAAGAGCAGAAAGCAAGGAGTTTTATAGAGCTAAGGAGCTTGGCAGGAGGAGTTTTGGAGAAACAGAGGGGTCACTCCTGATAAGCCCCTGGGCAATCTGACTTCTCAGCCTCAATGACAGCTGGGGGCCAGCTATCCGTGATTGCAACCTCCCCAAAGGTGTTCTTTCTTCTGCAAAACAAACTCACAAATCCTCAAGACCCAACTCACCCCTCAAGTTAAACAAGAGAACAGCAAATTGACAAGATTCATCTCTGTCTGTGTTAGGAACAAGGTCAAAAGACAATCATGTTCTTGTTGAATATCTACAGTAACACTCAGGTACCAGGCTTCATCCTCAGTGACCAACAATGACATGTCATCACTTTGTACCCAAATAATGTGTATTTACACAACTCTCTGACCTTCTCTTTTTTCTCATAGAACACTAAACATTTTGAGAAGTTAAAAATAGATGTTCTTCTGGAGGAAGTGGGAGAATCCTCACTGAATCCTCATTTCACAGATGAAATTAAAGATTTCGAGGACATTACATTAGCAACTTCTTTTGCTTAAAAAGAATTAATCTATAAAAAATGCCTTAGAAACTAGGTTATTTGTGTATGCAATAATTTCACTGAAATTCTACCATATGAGACATCTGAGTCCTAGAACTAGTTTCGATTTCAATAAATTTTCTTTGAGAAAACTATAATGGCTCAAAGTGAGACGTTCAGTTCCATTGAATTTATCTCATAATTTTATTTTCCACTCAATGACTTCCTCCCATGCCTACCTCTGTCTTTAGGCAAACATGTTACAAATAAAGCTTGATTAAATTGCCACTCTTTTTTTTTTTTACTGAACTTAGATTTTCTGACTTCATATTTTAGTTTGAGTTCATTTTCATCAGCTTCTTGGAGAGGGAATTTCTCTCATAAAAAGTATGTGACCCATGTCCTCATAAAAGTGTTTCTATACTTGGGACCTTATTGTTTTCCCTGTGTTACAGCCAAACCCAGTGAAAGATTTGCTGATACATTTTATTTAGTTTTCAGTGAAAAGAGGATGTTACGAATTTCTTTGGATTTTATTTCTTGGAAATACGTTTTCCACGTGTAGTCTGTCATTAGGGAAAATAAAATATCATTTGAAAGTATTATGATTAACAAGAAAAGGATGACAGATTTATCCTTAACATAAAATAACTTAGTCAAGTTATTGCAGAAACTATGTTTCAATCAATATACTCAGACATGCATATGTGTCACTTCTTCTAAAACTAAACTCAGGGATATAAAAGGCACAGGAGATAAGATGAAATAAAACGTGAGAAATTCAGCTCACTATGTGTCAGATTTTCATACTGATCTTTGTGATTATGATAATGTAGATTTATGAATAAGGATTCCATTGGGAAAGGCATATTTGTACTGCTAAATATCCTGATATTTCAATACGAAATTATGTACCACAGAGCTACTTCTTTGCCAAAGATGTAACAAACCCATAGCCACACACACACACGAAGCACTATTTTAGAACAATATGGTCGGGTTAGATGAACTGGATGATAGCAGTTCCCACCGGATGGAAGTCCTCAAGCCCAAATGAATGTCTTCGGAAGGTAGGGAGGAAAGAAAAGTCAGAAGAGTGAAATGAACATCAGAGAAAGAAACCCTCAGCTGGTGAGAGAATCTTTCGCTCATAATCTACTCTCGTTTTTTCCTCCTAGTCTTTTATCTGCTTGCTGATTAGTCATAGAGACAAAAGCAGTAAGCCATTATTTGATTCAATAAAGGATCAAAGCCAAAACATAAAAATTTAGGTAATTATCATTTCTTTTAATTTGTTTTATTTCAAAGTCCTGTATGAAATGGACTTTAGAGGCTTCTGTTGTTTAATAAACATACCTTTAGAAATATTAGTTGTTACTTTCGAATGCACTGGATCATTAGTGATTTCTTTTTTTGAGTGAGCCAGATTGGCCATGAGCTAACATCCCTTGCCAATCTTCCTCTGTTTTGTATGTGAGATACTGCCACAGCATGGCTTGATGAGCTGTGTGTAGGCCGGTGCCCAGGATCTGAACCTGCGAACCCTGGGCCACCGAAGCAGAGCATAAGAACTTAACTAGTACACCTCTGGGCTGGCTCCTGGTGATTCTTAATTGTATATTAGTAGTTGCCCCTTTCAATCTGGTTGAAAGGATAGTTTACATTTTTAGGCAAGATAGACTTTTTCTTGGAATATTTATGTGAAAACTAAGAAAAACTTGGAATCGTTCAAATGTAGTGTAAAGATTCAGACCAAGGGAAAAATTTGACTTGTATTACCAGGCAGAGAGTGAAGTGAAGAACTAGGGAAGCAGGATGTAGAGATGGACTTCTGCCTCTAAGGCTGGTACTTTCTATTTTTTTTAATTTATTCATTGCTTTAAAAAAAGGAAGAGAAAAAAGTAGCTGAATAACTTCTGGTTGGTTGACTGGATGCTGGTATTATTTTTATTGGCAAGAGCCTCTGAGTGGCTGAAAGGTGGCCATTAACACCCCGACAGAAAGTGCTGACAGGGTGATTATAAGATTAACACCCTATGTTATATTAAGAGTGTCAAACCTCACTCTTACCTGTCAGTGGAAAATAACAGCGTGAGCGGAAACGTTACAGAAACAGAACTATTTCTAATGTTAAAGTACCATGCTTTGGTGTATCTAAACTTTTTTAAATGCCCATGTTAGCTACTGAATTTAGGTGATGGTTGAAGGCGTTCTTTTTTGACTCACTAAGGTGGTTTCAGGAGTGCAAGGTTTGTCAGAACTGCACAGTATAGGCGTCATCTTTTGGAATGAAAGTTTCACCCGTGATTTAGTCAGAAGAAACTAATTAAGAATATCTTTTCTTTTATAAACCCAAACTGTGTTTGGTAAACAATTCTTTACCTCAATTATGAAGAAACATTTAACAAACAAGCTATTTTCCAAATTGCCTCTACAATACTCTATAGCTCAAAGCTGAAAATTCCCTGATGTTCTGGTCCAGAAATCCCATAATCAGGAAGTTCCCCTTCAACAAGATGTTTATTTGTTTGGTTGTTCACTTGTTCATTCTTAACCAGAAGGGGTCAGAGAATTCCTCCTCTGCATCACACTCAATACTCCATTAAATATACGTAAACGTAAAATATCAGTATTAATTAAACCATAAAAACCTCCAGGATTTTCTTGTCAAGGAATGGCTATTCAGTGTCAAGCTGATTACGTCAACAATTGCAGGACAGGGACCGGCCCTGTGGCTAAGTGGTTAAGACTGTGCGCTCCGAGGCCTGAGGTTTTGCCAGGTCAGATCCTGGGCACAGACCTAGCATCGCTCATCAAGCCATGTTGAGGTGGTGTCCCACATAGCAGAACTAGAAGGACCTACAACTAGAATATCCAACTACATACTGGGGGGTTTTGCGGAGAAGAAGAAAAACCAAAAAAAAAAAAAAAGCAAGATTGCCAACAGATGTTAGCTCAGGGCCAACCTTTAAAAAAAAATTAAAAAAAGAAAGAATTGCAAGACAAGGGAGAGCTTGGAGAGATGCTTAACCTGGAGGTGCTGAGTTAGAGAAGTGAGGCATTGAGGAGAGAGAGAAATTGTCTGTCTCAGATCACTGGGGAGCCTAACCAGGTCGGTCCCATTTGGGGTTCTAATAGATTTAGGTGGTATCCAGGAGTGTTGGGTTCAGCCTCAGTTTCCATCCTACTCTGCCCCAGAAAATCCATCCATTGGATAAAGATTGGTCCAGGACACAGCCCAGAACTCCTGAAGCTTCAGTGATGCAATAGAAATCCTCAGGGAGCAGGCGGAGAGGGTAGGAGGACAGGAACTCAGACATGGCTGTAGGCCTAGCTTTCTCACAACCTTCAAATATTTAGAAATATGATACATCAACCTCCCTATGGAGTCTTGCCCTGTGTGTGGGCCTCACAAAGTTAGGGATGGGCCTGACAGGAGACCATTTCTACCAAATATTTCTGTTTCTCACCCAAATAAATAATTCTCAAGTAGCCCTATATTGTGAATTCAATTCACTAGTCATATATTTTATAGGTAGAATATTTATTCATGATTTTTTTTAATGAAGGCTAGTAACTTCCATTTCAAACATTGGGTTAGCTAAACCAACTCATATGTCCAAGAAAGCTCCTGAATTTGTGTGACAGGCTTGGAGAAGAGGGAAAGTCTGAGCCATTTTACCCAGACATCACAGAACTCCACTAGAAGCAATGGAGGTATTCCCATGACTTACGCTAAAACTCATCATAGAATCATTCAACCTGAAGGGATGGTTTCCCTAACAAACAATGCAGAGTGGTTGTAAAGACCACAGTGGCAGAAGCCCTAGATTCAGAATCAGGATACTGAATTAGTGCCAGCTCTGCCTTTAACTACAGCTCTGAACAAATTATACTCTCTGAGCTTCAGTTTTCTCAACTGTAAACTGAGAAAGTTGGAACATACTGGTGGAATCCTTTTGACCCTACGCAACCTCTCAGGACCTGTATGGGGGTGAGTAGCACTCAAGGAATCCCACCTAGATTCAAGGCAACAACTTCTTTAAAAAAATACACACGCATATATATGTATCTTTGTATAAGATGTATCTTTAGTAAATAATTCTGCTGTGTATATACTAATAGTTTTCAAACCACAGACTAGATAATACCAAAAGTCCGTTCTAACTGAAAAAAACCCTCTATGGTTTTAATTATGTAGAAAAACAAAGAAAGGCTTTGAGTAATCAAACCTAAGTGAAACTCTTCTTCTGTGACATTAAAATAAAAAGAACAAAAAATCTAACAAATTGCTTTAGGATACTCATTTTCCCACTTGATAGAATCCCAGACTAGTTGAGACACTAATCTTTTAGCCCTTGAAATTCAGAAGGGCTTATTTTTCAAAATACATATTCTCTGTTGGATCTGTCAGTATTCCCACTTGAATAGACCAGTTGGTGAGAATAAAGAGACAGCAGATTTGGGCCCTTGAGGAACTGAAAACCAAAAACAAGAAAGTGACTTCTATGAAAATAAGTATGGGGAATTGCAGAGAGATTTTTAAAGAAACGAGTATCAGGAACTGAATGACAAGAAATTGAAGATAATCTGAGCAGGAAAGTCTTAGGTGGATTGGAAAGGAGAGAAAAGGAGAGATAGAGGCAGGGCTTGTAGGAAGGAAGGTAACGGTAGTCCAGCTGTGAGATGACCGGGCCAGATCTGGCACAGGGGACAAGGGGAGAGGGAGGACCTGCACATAACTTGCCAAAGAAGACAAGTCAAGTAAGTGTGAGAATGGGAAAGGAGCCAGCATCCCTAGGCGTCCCATCTACAATCTCCGTTCACTCGAACACAATTTCTCTTTTGGGAAAGTAACCTTTGTCCTTCATCCTAAGTACTTTCTAATCATCCACATCCTATTATAAGGTTACATTTTAATGGAAGTCAACTTGGAGACTTCTCCAATGACATGAAGCTGTTTTCTTTCACTCTGTGGTTTAACAGTTTCTCCACAGTAACAGGGCAGTCTTTTTATTACCAGAAACATGGACCTTATTTGTGGTCCTTAGCCATGGCAAAGTTCCCATTAAAGCCAGTGGGAGTTGTGGCTAAGTAAACCTTAGTGAATAATGTTCATTTTTTACAAGGTTTGGAATATGAAGCAATCAGAATTGTTATTTTCTTATTACGCGTTGACTTTAGTTCCCATGAAAACATTACTGCAAATAGGATGTAGGATTATGTCTTGCTTTAGGTACACAATATGAATCTTGAAATCCTGAACAGAAACCTTACATTCTTCAGGAAGGAAATATATTTAATTTAACTAGCTCTTGATTACTGATTTATGAATTCTCTTTTCTTTGTCCAGTTTGGTTTAACACTTGCAAGTATTTTTACGGCATATTGTTTCTAGAAAAGGAATCATTTTTTCATTCTTTTACTACTCCTAACAAATTCTTTGAGTCGCATTCCACCATGAAAAATGAGAAGTGAGAAAAGCATAGTTTCAGAAACAAGCAATATCATTTACACAATGCTTCAGAAAAATATGATATAGTTCCTAAATATTTTATTCCTAAATAATTTACACCAAATAATCAATAGCGCTGTTTGTATTAGAAATTTTCTTGCTGCAGCTCTGTGATCTGATGTGGAATGGAATCACAAAATCGGCACCAGTCAATTGAACCTCACCATAGCAGTATTTGATTGCATTATAATGATCACCATGGCAGTATACTGTCATACTCAATAATTGCACGCTATCTCCACTCTTCCTCCTCCTAATTTTGATAACATGTGATTGGCACTGGAGGGAAATCACTACTGCAATCCATTAATTGAGCACAACTAAGAGTACCATTTTAAAATTTTTTCTATTTTGGACTATCTTAGAAAATATGACATAAGTTTGACGACTTACTGAATCATTCACTCCTCGATGGAGTTACTTAGACAATCTTAAAACCCAGGGCACTAATGACCACTTCTTCTGGAAATATAATCTTTCCTTTTCCAAGACTCAGCTCTTTGCTGATTAATTTCCTATGTGTCTGACTATTCTCTTCCAGTGTCTTTGATTATCTCCTCTTTCTCAGCCTTCTACAAAAAAACTCATGTTTTCCTCCTTCAATTTTTTTTTTCTGGGTGAACTTTGCCACATGCACATCTTCAAGTACCACCTCCACTACGGGTCCACAGGCTGCTCATTGTTTTTGCAAATTAAGTTTTATTGGAATATAGCCACACTCGCTCACTGTTATGGCTGCTTTCTCACTGCAAAGGCAGAGCTGAGTAGTCGTGATAGAGAACGTGTGGCCCATCCAGCCTAAAACATTTACTATGTGGTCTTTTAACAAAAATTTTGCTGACATCTGACCTAGAACGTGGTTGACTCTCCATAAAGTTGCAGCAGGAGGCTGAAAATTCAACATTTTCAACTAAATTTTTTGAATGCCATTGTTATCTACGTTTTATTTCATTGAATACTTGAAAAGTGTCTTTATCTAACTTTTTCTCTATAATTCCACTTCTAGTAGGTCACAACAGTCTGCTAATCGCTCTTACCGCCTGTTCTACTCATTGATCTTATCCATCTCTTGCCTGAATATTTCAGTATCTAATCTCATTTTCAGCATCTATTCCTCTCAAAAGGTCACATACTCTGTTGCCAGTAATCTTAAAGATCCATCTGTTCATGCATTTGTTGTTTAAATTCCACTGATATCTCCCATTACCTCACGACAAAGTCCAACTCCTTAGCAAGCCATTCAAGTCCATTTGCTGTACATTCCCATCCCCTACTGCTACGAGTACTCTCTGTTTTCAAGAGACTATTTCCCAAGCACTTGATATTCTTTCCATCTCACGCATGTCTTTGTTTATTATTGTCTCTCTGCTTGAAATGCTTTGCCGAGTTTTCTTCTTTAATCCTACTCACTTTTTTTTCGGGCTCAACTCAAATGTCAAATTCTCAGTAAAGCAATAAAGACGTTCTCAGCAGGCAAAATTAAATGTTACATCATTCTGCTCCTACTTGGTTTATGATGCATTCAATCTTCCTCTATCTTTAGAAAACTCTGAAAATAAACATGGTAACTTTTCCTATTGAATCTACATATGGTCTTACTGTACTTTTCTGGAAGTTAGTATCAATCAACTCAAGGTGTTCTGAGAGATCATGTCTGTGTCATAGCATGTGCATTTTTTATGAGCAAGAACAGCAACTTTATATGTTTATTCCAAGAACTCAGAACAGAAGTAGGCTCTTAAAAATTATTTAATCTACTGAGTTGATTTGAACTGATTTAAATTGAGATGGAAACGCTAACGCAATATTCCAAGTTAGCTGTTAAGGAGGAATCTCCATAATTTCAAGTATGACTTAAGGCTACTTATAGACAAATACTTAATCTGATTTGAGTGCTGAGGGAACCTCAGTCCTTTGACAAGATGAACTTTATGTCATCATAGTAATAAAATGATAACAGTGATAATAATGATCATTTATGGATTATTTTCTAGTTATCAGGACCTTTATATTTTATCTAATTTAATTCTAAAACAATATCATTATCATCATCATCATCGTCCCCCTCACATAATCTCATTTTATAGATAAAGAAACCAAATGTAGAGAATTTAATTGATTTCTTCTAAGAGGCAGACCTGGGATTTAAGTTAATTCTGCCTAACTCCAAAGCCTGGGTTCTTAACAAATACAATGTGTTGGTCCTCTACTTACTTCTAACTCTACCGTTTCCATGAGAGAATGAGTGAATGAATTATTCTTCTTTCAAACAGTACACAGAGAACGATTACAACATGGAAATCTTCCAGAAGTGCCTTAGAGTTGGGTATATTTGGAATGTCTTCAAGTAGTTGTTGCATAGGCATTTCAGCTGAATCTGTTTCAGTCTATAGTCACAAGAGAATGTGCTAAGTGGTATCAGGTTTGCAAAGACTATCTTCAGTGGGTTTTATTAGAAACATCCTTTAAAGCTTGAGAATTAGGACAACGGTCCTGTTAGGACACTTTGAAAAGATATTGCCTTTGCCTTCATCTTTCAGTTTGCTTAATGTAAAAGCTATTTTCTTCATGTTGTCAATTATATTCACTATATCCAATCCCTGTGTGTTTGAGGCTTTATCTCTTAGCTATAAGACATTTTATTCTTTCTAAACCTTGCTGTTTATGTCCTATACTTAATGTATGCATTGTATATAATACATCATTATACATATGTCCTATCTTCCCACTGAAGACTTTTAACTCTTATTTTCCTTTTAACTCAAACCTTTGCCATTATCCTAGGAAATTTCAATATTCAAAGAAGCAGCCCCTCCACCTCTTGGTTCATTTACCTTCTCTGCCATGAACTCTCAAAACCAAAGCCAGGAAATTGCCATCACCTGAAGTTATTTCTCTCACAAAATCCATTAATCAGCTGCCCACTGTCGGAACACAAGTCTCCCTGGTTGTCTTACATTTCTGCACATCTTGAAAGTGAGGTATTGTTCTGAACTATCTCTAAAAGAATGGATGTATACAAAATTACTTCAAAGATAGAAATAGAGTCTTCCTCCAGAACAAGGGGCATATTTGCCTGCAATCTTGAAAGATGGATAGTGTCTCCCTCCAGGGTGAGGGAGAGTTACATTTACCATCCAGTATAATAAAT
The DNA here is from genome assembly GCF_037783145.1 of Equus przewalskii. Classification (NCBI taxonomy): domain Eukaryota; kingdom Metazoa; phylum Chordata; class Mammalia; order Perissodactyla; family Equidae; genus Equus; species Equus przewalskii. Next base: position 104,238,411 of record NC_091832.1, on the reverse strand, counting down.
GTGGTATCTTCTACCAGAGCAAAGGGACAGGCATGCTCACTGACCATTGCAAAACATCCGGGTTCCCTAAACTCAAGTTTCCTCTCCTGTAATCATCCCACTGTGTGTGTAGGTGTCATCCAGCCCTTTGTTGTCCTGTGGAAACTGGAGTCTGGAGAACCAGTATAAAATTGTGAATATTCTGGCTAATTTGGTTCCTTTGAGTAATCAACCATTATTCATCTCTGAGCTAAGGGTTATGTCTTCTACCTATATGTCTGTGAAAGTGTGGCAAGCTAATGGGTTACCTTGAACAAAAGGTAAAATCTCAAGTCCTTCACAGTTTGGGCACCCTCTCTCAACACACAATCTGTTGGATATTCTTCCATTTTGCCTGCAAATTTTTTCTGCCTGCCACCTTTCTCTTGGGCACTCTATTTGTCTCAAGTGCAGAAGCCCTCTGTCGTCTTTATTAATTTCTAGTCAATACCCTGAACCACATTCTCAGTATGTCTTTTCATTAACTATACCTGGAAAAATTCTAGTTTTCATGATTCTAACTATCTGCTTTCTTTCTTCCCAAATGCAGCCTGCTGAGCACCTCTGGGGGAAGATAAAACGGACTGCAGATTGGTATCAATAGAACTTAACGATCGACAATGTCAACCAGTTCCTTACTGTTTTCTAGATATATATCTCTTAATTTGGGGGAATATCTTTTAAACTCATCCCATTCTCTTCAACTTCAGCACTATGCCTGAACTTTCTTAATTCTTAGCAACTTTTATTGCTTCCTACTTCATAAGGAAGAGAGTAGCCATAAAATGGGATCCACCTAAACTTTCCATCACTAAATGTATAAATCTGTGTTTTTTACATAAAATATCATTTATGAATATTTCTCCTTGATAAGAGAATAAAAGTCACATATTTGATTTAAAAAGCCTTGAAATTAATAAATGAATCCTAAACATACCTCAATGGTTTTATTTCTGTTGTTTATTAAATTTTGTCTCTTTAAGCAAGATAAACCTTTTGATCCAATAACGAGTAGGAAATGAGTCAAGAGAAATGAGCTCGGGCTTTTGACACAACACTCTTGGGAGAGATGGAGCTATTAGAAAGCTTAACCTGCTCTCAAGTGCATGAGCTGGCAGAGGAAGGGGAGGATAAGATCTTTACAAACGAACTATAATGGGATGAGACTGCTGTAGCTCTTCTTGTTTGAACAATGCCCTCTGACCCAACCTGATCCTTGTGAATTTCACTGAACACAAGCTTGGCAAAAATCCCATGCAGTGAAGCCAAGGTTCAAGATAAACTACTAACAGAGCATCTTACTTCAGGCAAAACAACAGGGAAAGAATGCCTGGACTATTAAAACATCCTGCACCGAAACCAGGTTGGGAAATAGGAGGCATGGGTACTGATGCCTCATCTTTCTTGACTCAAAAAATAAGTTAGCACCCACTTTGTTAAAAAATATGTTCTTGATGTTAAGAGTGGATTACATGTAGACACATGAGTGGATTAGAGAGGGTTAAAGAAAGCTGTTTTTAATTCCTCTAGAAGCGATTTTGCCAAAGCGTTCCTATCTAAGGTCAATCTTGTGTGTGCTTTGGACCACATCCTATTGTGCCATTAAGCAATCTCGTATGTGGCACTCTTCTTTCTGAATCTCCACACTCTCCTCTAAAGACTTAGCATCAGAAATGAAATATGCTCAAGACTATTGCACACTATTAGATCCAGTGACCTCCCTTCAGTCTGTCTTACTTGATCTCATTGCATTTTTAATGTTGTGGACTGCTCATCTGTCTTAAATAATTTTTCCTTGGCTTTTATAAATTGCACTTTCATATTTTTTCTCCTACCCTTCTTTCTCCTTATTCCTTGTCCTTTTCTCTGGCTCCTCCTTCTCGAATTTGGAGTTCCTTAGGACTCCCTTCTAGGTACTTTTCTTTTTCCTTGATAGTCTGTCTCTAATTAGGAGATCTCATCCACTTTGAGAACTCCAAAATGAGACAGTATGCTAATGACTCCAAAATCTCAAGTTGTAGCATGCGACTTCTCTTCCAATTTTCAGGACCTCATATTGTAGAACCTACTGATTTTATCTGTAAGCGTCACAAACAAAAATTTACAAATAGATATCATAATTCCACACCTTAATCTCTGCAACTCATTCAAACACTTGTACATCTTTAGGTTTGTATCTAAAATTTTTCATCATAAATTAGATATTTGCAAAGGATGTAGTTTTTAGAATGTTATAAAGAGTGACACGTAAAACCACTACCATTAATTTCTATTTGCAGCCATAAGGGAATAACAGGTATCAGCTTACCTTTGAGCAAATGAGTATAAATCTGGAAAAAATATATGAAGCAACTGTTTTTAAGAATCGGAGCCCAAATGCTCAGGGCTATGATCCTTGAAAGAAAGGAAACATATGAAGTGACCTCTAACATCACCCTGGCTTTCTGCCTGGGGACACTTTCCAAGTCATGGCAGACATAACTGGAGCACAAACAGAGTGGTGGTCCCTCTGGGCAAGAAAAGAGTGAATGGCATTTGGTTTTACTAAAGGGGCTGGAGTTACCACTAGACTTATTATTAGGAATATAATAACATAAAATCAAACAAAACAACATTACTATATTGCAAGATTTGATATATCATATTAAATATAAGTAAACTATTATTAGAAATGCATTTTTAAATGAGATGAAACACTGTTTTCTCAATTATTTATTTACCTGTTGATGAATATCACCTATTGGTAGAATCCTTCTCTTCCTAGTCTTAAGTTTTATAAGCAGTTAGTAATTTAAAAGACTTAATTTAAGAAAGTAAGTATACAAGCATACCTTGGAGATATTGTGGGTTTTGTCCCAGTATAGAACTGAAAGTCCTTCTTTTTAAAATTTCAATGTCTCTCATACTAACCTATATTCTAGATGTCACATAGTGATCAATCACAAAAATATTTATTAATGATCTCTCAGCTGATAACTAGTGTGTGCAAATATAATTGATTATATCCATCCACCTTTCTAAACTTTCCTATTATTTCTAATAGTTTATCTGTAGTTTCTTTGGGTTTTCTATGTAAAGAATTACATCATCTGCTAATTATGACAATTTTATTTTCTCCTTTTCATTCCTTAGATAGTAGCACTCTTCTCTTGCCTTTTGCATTTTGGACTCAAATACAAGGCTGAAGAGAAGTGATGATAGAAGTACCTTGTTTATCCTAATTTTAAATAAAATGCTTCTAAAATTTCCCCATTGGAAATCATATTTGCTGTAAGTTTTTCATAACTGCGTTTTATCAAGTTGAAGATGTTACCTCCTATTCCTAATTTACAAAGATTTATTTTAAAGTTTAAGCATGCTTTTACATTTTTATCAAATGTTTTTCTGTACTTATTGATATGATGTAATCTATTAACGTTAATATGAAGCTGTCTTTATGTACCTGGGACAAAGTGAATTTAGCAGGAATGTAGTTTTTACTATGCTGTAATACTGGATTTGCTAATACTTTGTTTAGGAATTTTTCATTTCTAATCATTAGGTAAATAGGTCTATAAAGCTCCTTTCTTGTATTATCATGTCCTGACTGTTTTACAAGATTATACTGGCCTCTCAGAATAAGCTGAGGGGTGTTCCTTCTTTCACTCTTTATGAAAGAGTTTACGTAAGTTTCAAAACATCAGACCACCACTCAATATCTCTAGCCAAAAAGTTTAATTTGTGCCTTATTCAATTAACAGGGAGCTACAGTGGTCAAGTATAGTCACAATGGGCAAAACAAGTGTTGATGACATGTAGTTCTTTTGGGAAGATTTGTTTGGGGTTGTGATGTATATAAAGACAAGAGCGGGTTAATGTCAATGTTATAGAAGCTTGGTTCATGATGGTAACAGGTGGGAGTGGGATAATATGAGTCTTAGAAACACAGCTTGGAGTGAGTCCATTGAAAATTGGCTGACTTTCATAATGTGAGGCTGTCACTGATTAGTTGGTTTTCAAAGGCGTGTTCACAGAAGTTGTCACTGATTAACTAAACAGGTTTAAAAACACTTCTTATACCAATTCTCTGACACCAACTGGGTGCCCTACAATTCATTTCAATTCTAACACTAACTAACCGGAGTTAGCATAGACCCCACAGCTTAAAGAGCTCAGTCCCACGAGACTGCCCCCACTTCAGACACCAGTCGAAAGTCCTGGGTTCTTAGGCTACCCGCACTCATGTCTGACTTGCTCCAAATTTGGGAGTTCCTATGCCCCGCCCCCGCCCTTCAGATCTAATAATTTTCTAGAAAAACTCACAGAACTCAGGAAAGTGCCATACTCAACATTACAATTTTATTATAAAGGGTAAAACTCAGGAATAGCCAAATGGAAGGGAGGCATAGGACAAGGTTGGATGGGGGAGGTGGGGGAAGTGCTTTCACGCTTCCTCTCTCCTGGAGTCCAGGCACACCACCCTCCCAAAACATCAATGTGTTCACCAACCTGGAAGCTCCGTGATCACCTTGTTCAAGAGTTTTTACTGAGGCCTCCTTACGTAGGTGTGACTGATTGCATTCTTGGTCACGTGGTTGAATTCAGTCTCCATTTCCCCTTCTCTGTTTCCAGAGGTTGGAAGGCGGGGCTGAAATTTCTAAGCTCTTATTATGTGTTTGGCCAGCCCCTCTGTTGAAACATTCTGTCGGGCCACCATGAGTCACCTTGATAGCATAAACTCATAGTCTAAAGGGGCTTGTCATGAGTAACAAAAGATACTTCTATCACTCAGGAAATTCCAAAGGTTTTTGAAGCTCTGTGCCAGGTACAAGGGCAAAGATCAAATATACATTTTCTAGTATACCACGCAAGCCTGTAGATCAATCAACAATTTCTTAGGAGTGTGGGAGCTTATGAAATTCTCAGCTGCCCGTTTTTGTTTTCTGTCAAGCAAAGCTGCACATGAAACCCTCAGGGACTGTCCAGATTTCCACCACTTTTGTTGATTCCCCTTTGAAAATGCAATTTTGTTTACAGAAGGCTGATTTTCCATTGAATTTCAGTCAGCATGACTTTATCCTGTTCTTGGCTTTCAGTCATTTGTTGTGCCATCTATTGGGACAAAGGTTGTGCAGATCATTCAATGCTCTGGCCAACAGTTATTAGATAACGTTAGATGACTGTGAGGAAATAGATATAATTAAAATATTATAAAAAAAAGAATTGGAAGACTGTCTGGAAGATTGCCCAGGCCTGATCAGGGAAATAAAGTCACAGATGAGGCATTAACTGGTCCTATCTTTGCTGCCCTAGAAAATATCTTCTCTTAGTGTTTGTTTATTAAGAAGGCCAGTGTGTCCAGAATATGATGGGTTGCCTCATGGAAGTTTGTCAAGTGCCGGTTTGAAACTATCTAGTGTTATCTTAATCTCCTGCATTTTACAACTTGATTTTTCCCACTGCCACTTCTCAGAATGTGGGGCCAAATCCTGAATATCTCGGCGGATTTGTTTTTCTGCTCCCTGAGGAGTCCTTGCTTAAAGACTTCAGTCAGTACAGCCTGTTAAGATAAATGATCTGCTGGCATGGTTTTTCCAGCTTCCCTATGAAACAGTCTCTTACATGTTTAACACAAGACAATCCAGGGCAAAACAAAAACACGTGAGACTAGACTTTGTGCAGACAGTCAAACAAGAGAAAAAGAAAAGAATAAGCAGATTACCTGAAAAAAAATACTTATCAAATATTGCAACAAAAAATCTAATGACTTTATACAAAAGCCTATATATAATTTTCTTTACCATGTGATGGCTCTCAAACCAAAAGACTTAATTATCCTATACCATGATTTAAGCCTAATTGCTTTATATAAAGACCTATTGGTTATATACTCTAGTGTAAAAAAAAAAAAATGTTAGTTATGGGGCTGACCCAGTGGTGTAGGGGTTAAGTTTGTGCACTCTGCTTCGGTGGCCTGGGGTGGCAGGTTTAGATCCTGGGTGCAGACCCATACACTGCTCATCAAGCCATGCTGTGGCAGCATCCCATATGTAAAGTAGGGGAAGATTGGCATGGATGTTAGCTAAGGGCCAATCTTCCTCATCAAAAAAAAAAAAAGTCAGTAACAACAATGCTACAAATCAAGAGAGTGCTCATTTTTGATCAGGCTTACATGGCAACAAATTTGAAGGACAAACGGAATTTGAGCACAAGGTATCTGGTTAACACGCTTATTGGGTCTGAGGGTTCCACAAAATGTTACAAAGTGAAGGGCTATGAGAATCGTGTGTGGTCTGGTTGAGAAAAGTGAACTTGCTGCTCTTATATAGGATTTTGGCAGAGTCTGTTTTATGTCATGTTGGGCATAGGGGTAGAAGTGGGCTATTGTAATTCTCAGAGCATGGTTTATATTGGTTACTGAAGCAGAAGCGGGTTGCTATCAATCTTCAAATTGTGTTTTCTATTAGTTACCTCAGTGTGTTTTTTTGGTGTTATTGTTGATCACACAGGTAGGGGTAGGTCACTGTCAGTTTTAGAAGTATGATTTGTGGTGAGGCTGTCCTTGCAGGACATTTAGTCCTGTCCCAAATGTCCAGAAGACATTTGGTCCATGCCAAAAGGTCCTTGATATTTGGTCCTGTCCAAAACCGTTTGGCATGGATCAAATATATTTTTGGACGTTTTGGACAGGACCAAAGATAACTAGATATCAGGATCTTTTGGCATGAACCAAATGTCTGATGGATGTTTTAGACAAGACCAAAGATGACCACTTATCAGGACCTTTTGGCACGGACCAAATGTCTTCTAGACGTTTTGGACAGGACCAAATATTCAGGATCTTTTGATGTGGACCAAATATCATCTGGACATTTTGGATAGACCATATGTCAGCTGATCGAGTCTGTTGCCAAATGACTAATGTTCAAAGTGTAAGGTTGTCACTTGTTGGTTGGCTTCCAGAGACAGGTTGACTGAAGTGAGTTGTCATTGATCAACTAAGAATGGTTAAACCATTTCTGATGTCTACTTGTTATCATGGCTATAGCCCAGTCACTTTTATCCTAGGAGTGTGGACTTCCAATTTTCGTAAGTTTGGGATTATCCATCCTTTGAAAGATTATTAAAATAGCCAATGAGGCTGTCTGTGCCTGAAGTTTATTTTGGGGATATTTTAAACTACTACTTTAATTATTTAGTAGTTTCAGGACCATTCAGGCTTTTAATTTCTTCTTGATTTGGATTTGGTAAATTACAGCTCTCAAAATATTTGTCCATTTTAAACAAATTTTCAAAATTGATAGCCTATATTTGTTGAGGAACTGGTCCATGTATTGTTGTTGAATTGGTTGTTCTGCGGGAGGAAGGAGGATCTAGGGCTTCGTATTCTGCCATATTGCTCACATCATCCCTATTCTAGCCTATCTTTGCTTTCTATTTTATAATTTATGCCGTTATTTTTATTTTCATTTTCTTTATACTATATTTAAGCATATTTTGTTCCTCATTTTCTAAATTCATAAGTTGGACACTTGGCTCATTAATTTACAGCCTATTTTACTTTCTAACTCATGAATTGAAAATAATAATGTTCCCTTAAAGCATGGCTTACGCAGCCCTGTACATTTTGATATGTAGTGTTTTATTATCATGTACTTCTAGCTCTTTTAAATTTTCCATTTTGATTTCTTTTTAACTTGTGAGTTATTTGGCAATTTTTAAAAATTTCCAAGTACAAGTTAATTTTATTTATATTTTTTGTTATTAACTTCTAAATTTATTGCTTTGTGGTCAGAACATATGTTCTCTATCATATCTGGAAAATAGAATAGAAAGAGTAGAAGAGAGATTTCGGTTCCAATTTCTACCAAAATGCTGAACCAGCAGGGACCACAAGCTCCACCTCCTTTCTCCCTCATGCTTTTCCAGATAGATTATCCAACAATCCTAGGGGAATGTGATCTCACAGGCATGCAGAGACAGACTTAAAGAGCACAACTATAAATAAATTGGAATTCATATTCCAGTGGAAGCACAGAAAGTAGAATAGGTGACCAGATAGTATAATAACTATAAGAAATAAGAGAAATTATTTAAAACACGCAGCAAATATAAGTAACCATAAGAAGAATCATGCAGAAACATTATGTGTGAAAGGTGTAAGAGATTAAAGAATCTAGTAAGTGGTGTAAATAAATAATCCATGAAGCACAGAATTGGAAGTTTCAGGAAACTTCCAGAAGGAATCAGAAGAAAAGAATAAATAAATAGAAAATTATAGAAGTGTGAAGTGATAAGTGAGAGAGAAACATAAATGAAACATCCTAAATAACACCCTTGGAAAGAAAGACAATTAAAAATGGATAGGAGGAAATACTTGAAGAAGCGATGAAGAAGCAATAAAGAAACACTTCTCAGACTTAATGAAAGAACGGAAATCTCAGATTGAAAGGGTCCATAGCATGCCAACGAGGGAAGATAAAGAAGAAAAACCTACGTCTGGGCACATTATAGTGAAATTTAAGAATATCAAAGAAACAAGAAAATTCCAAAAACTTAAAAGAGAGAACATAGCACATACAAAGGAGGTAGAATACAGTCCAGACTAAACTTGGGAACTTCAGAGTTTGCGGAAACTTTACGCCTGATTCTGCAAAGGAGTTTAGACTTTGTTAATTGTAGAAGTAAAACAAGGAACTGGACTTTTTAGGGAACTTGGAAAAGAGAGGTTTGTATCGCTGTCTGTGACTAAGCAACTTGGATCAAGTGTAAACCCTCCAGATTGTTTTCACTTTAATAAATATGTTCCAGCTACTAATATGATTTGTTGGTGAGTTGGCCACACCCTTTCCAATTTGCTGGAGATTTCTACAACTCCTTACTTTAGACTTTAGACTTAACTAGTCCAATTCACACGCCTATATTGCCTGCCTGGGCCTGTAGGCATTTACATGTAAATCTCTGTCATGATGAAGATCTCAGATTCTAAAGTCAGCTGCCTGGGTTCTAATCCAAACTCTGTCACTCACTGATTGCATAATTTTGGGCAAATCACTTAACTCCCCCATGCTTCAGTTTCTCTATCTATCAAATGAGACAATATGGAACCTACTTTCTAGAGTAGCAGGGAGAAGGGGATGTTCAATGCGTGTGAAACACATTAAACAGTGCCTGCTAGAGACATTGCTATACATATAGGTAAGCAATAGATATTGGCTACTGGTACTATTATTATTGATATTAAACCATTCGATGAAGGCTAAATTGCTGTAAGTTACTATTCAAATGAGACAAACCAAAGGGTCAAAGAATTTTATCCTGAGGCCAAACAGTGACGTCAGATCTTTTGTGGCAGTCAAAATCAGCAGCAGTGACATCCTGATGTCTGTGCTCTGTCATAGCGTCAGAAGTGGTGCCACACGCCTTCCCGGGGAGGTGCGCCCACCGCATAGGCCATCTTTCTGGGCTTCCATCAGAGAGTGATGTGTGATTTTCGTTCTGCTTGGCACCCTCTCGTCTCATCTTGTCCCACAGAAAAGAGCTTCTGCCGACTTCCTACTTCGAGTTGTTTCTCTGATGTGCTTTCCCTGACTTTTATTCATCTCAGCCTCTCTGTACTGCTGAAACCAAGCAGAGCAGACATCTGAGCAACCTCGTTGAACATCATAAATTCACTTCCAGGTGAGGGGTAAAAGATTTAGCATAGTAAAAACAATATGGCACAAACTGAACTTTGAAATGTCTGTTTGAAATGTTTGAAATTTTGGCTTCTGGCCCTCCTCTCTTGTTTTTCATTATAGGACTATCGAGAGAGTCCTGGAGGGAAAAACAAATTCTGCTGAATCCTGAAGTCTGGGTTGTTACTTAAAAAAATTTCCTATTGGGGGCCAGCCCTGTGGCCAAGCAGTTAAGTCTGTGGGCTCTGCGTTGGCGGCCCAGAGTTTCACCGGTTTGGATCCTGGGCTCGGACACAGTACCTCTCATCAGGCCACACTGAGGCATCCCACATAGCACAACTAGAAGGACCTACAACTACAATATACAACTGTGTACTGGGGGGCTTTGGGAAGAAGAAGAAGAAGAAGAAAAACTTCCTATTGATAGATAAACCTGGTAGTGGGTGTGGATCGTGCCCTTAAGGACGTCCAGAAATGGATTAAAATCGTGTGTGAGGGAAGGAAGAATCTCAGATGATGACCAGATTTTCACCCTAGCAACTAGATGAAATGAATGGTAGCGCTATTTAATAAGATGGTATAAACTTCGGGAGGAACCGGTCGGGGCCTGGATAATGATGATCCTAAACTAGTAAACAAATGCTTGAGTTTATTAGTTTATTGAATAACTTGATTATATAGTACACATTCTCTGTACTAGAGTTAGGGAAATTCAAATCAAGAAATACTGAAAATGGAACTAGGCCTGGATCCACAGCTTTCTACTCTTAAATCGAATAACAGCAAATTAATTTATGTAAAACACCTCCCTTGTCGCATTAAATTAATGATGCCCATTTATATAATGAGGGGTTTTTTTTAGTTTTGTAGCACTAAAACTCTTTTCATTTTTATAGTTTTATGAAAGTAAAGTATATAAACAGAAGTTTTCATTTTAATTTGTATATAATGTTTTCTTCTGCAGTTATCACTTTTTGCGTCCTGTTGAACAGCTCATTGCCTACTACAAGGTCTGTCTGCGATGATTAAAATGTTCTCTACTGCACTGGCCCATGTAGTACTTACAAGCCACATACACTTACTGAGCACTTGAAATGGGACTAGTGTGACTGAGGAAATGACATTTTAAATTCTTTTTCAACATTGATGGCTAGTGGCCATTGTATTGGACAGCACCACTCGAAGAGCATTATTGTTTTCCTTTTCACTTTAACTTCTTCTGGACTTCTGGACTTGACCTTTGTGTACGACATGAGGTAAATGCCAAGACACCTTTTCTTTATATAGATATCAGTTGCTGAATCACATTTTTTAATAAGACGATGCTTTCCCACTTTGATTCTATTTCCACTAACACTTGTAGCACGTTGTATAATTAGTAAGGATTTCATGAAGATAAATTTCATTGTAGTTACTATCCTAAACCGCCAGTTTTCTCCAGAGCACTATCTGTTTTGTCATATTTATGATAGGTTCAAACACTTTATTACATCGTATTTTCAATGTTTCCTTGATTAGGAAGGATAGAAATAGTGGAAAGTCTGGGATACAGACATTGTCATTAATAAAATGACATCCTTTGCTTAGGATCATAGAATCTTTTGATATGAGGAAGAGATATAAGACTGGGTATAGAAAGTCACTAGTAAAGCATAGAGATTGAAAATTTTTGGAGATTTTGAGAATCTTAGAGATCTTAAATTTGATATGGGTATTATAGGTACCATTGACTATAAAACAGAAACAATTATTTCCTTAAATATTGAATTCAATGCTTTGAAAATATTTAGTTGTGATAGCACCTGTTAGGAAAAGGAAAGATCTTTAAATTTTTGAACTGAAACCTCTTTGCAAGAGGAAGTTTGAAACAATCCTCTCTATTAAGCTGAAATGCACAGAGAAGGCACATAAAATACTAAATTATTGGTGCAGATACAAATTATTGATGTTCTGGACTCTGACAAGTCTTATGCCATTTTACTTGTGTGTCATTTTCTTTTGGAGAGATGTGTGAGGAATTAGATTGTTTCTTTAAATAACTGTCACCTTGGAAAGACAGCTCTTATTTTCAACTGATTTTTCTTTGGGGACAGACAGCATACTTGTGTGAGAGAAGTTTGTGTAGAAGATCTGAAACCTGCTGAACAGTGGTTAGAAATGGTGACAATGTACATTCTAGGAATCAAGTTCTGATTTATAATTGTTGATATATTCATCAATATTTTCCATGTGTAATTAACAGCAATACTCTTTTAATGGGTATATAAATGGTAAACATAAGAGTAAACATAAAGAAGAAAATGACTGTATTTTCTCCGTAAATTAGTTCCTACTCTCATGTATCTTATTCATGTCCAGTGTGCAAGTCTTGTAAATGTTGTTCCTTAGCAAACGAGACAGTAAATCCTCACCATGTGTCCCAAGTTGTATTCCATCTGTTTAGGTCATCATCATCACATTTGGGAAAGCTTAATTGATTTAAAAATATAAGCAAAACATTCCTTTTACTTTTCTTTAGTGAATTTTCATCATATTTCTGATTTAATTACAAAAGAGGTAAAAATTCTTTCATCGTAGACTAAAAATAACCCAAACTGTATCCATTTCTATAAAGCATCATACAGGATGTGTATGACTTTTTTCTTGGGTGTTTAAACATGCTGTAGTGAGAAAACCATAGGAAGGAGGCAGAAGACCTTGGGTTTATCTTTGTGGAGCCAGTATAAATTTGACACTGAAACACTTGAGTAAAGAAATGCCACCTTCATTTACTCTTCTAAATCAAAATAAAAATTCTCCAAGCTTTCACCCTTCTAACTGTCAGGTGATCTAATCTTAATCATTATCAGGGCCTATACAGCACCAAAAACCAGGGATGGTACTTGGTCTCTGTTCTCTGATGGCCACTGTGCAACTTGTTCAGTTTATTTCCCTGGGGGTAGCTGTGCTCCCTCTATGCCAAGCCCAGGTACCAGAAATAACATCAACAATTTTTTTCCCTAAAAAAACAAAATTAATATGTGATATGCTTAATTAGATCTAGAAAACTAACCTCTTAGATTTTGGGGGATTTTTTCTCTCATAAAAATGAATATCAAAGGATATCAGAATATGGCCCTTCCTTCTTCAATTTCCACTGAGGTCCCAAAAAAGTGGTCATATATCAATGTGAGAGATAAACCTGCGTATGAAAATTTTCATAGGAAATAGGCAAGAACCTGATTACTGACTCTTTTCACCTGCTAGAAAATACACGAAAGTCCAGAGGGGAGAGAAAAGGAAGACTTGTGAGTGAGACAGAGAGAATGCTGAGCTGGACCCATCTCTTGACCAGGAAATCTTGAGAGCAAGTAGAAGGCTGACAAACTGTGTGAGGGAGCCTTTATGCAGGGGAGAAGTGCATGCCCAGAGTTTATATAGATTCACTGGGCAAGAGATTCACAAGTGTTCCCTAAACCAAGAAATGGGCCATGCAAGACGGAGGGGCCATTTGGAGTATTGTTCAACAGGGCAGTGTGGAAGAGGGAGGAAGTATCAGCAGAAGGAGATTGGATGGGAACTACTAGACACCTAAGAATGAGAAAGGAGTCTCAATAGGCCAGGCAGGGGAAACAAGACACATCTGCCACGGAGAGCAGGATCCTGCTGGATTCACATTAAGAGCCCTGGGAGGGTCCTCCTGAGAGAATCTGTTTTACTATCTGCCAACCCAGAGGATAGAGGGCTCTCAGTGTGGAGTGAGAAGCGTCCTACGAGCCCCAGCTGACGCTTTACTTCCCAACCACTGGAGATCCTGGTTGGAGCAAAACGGAGCATTGGAGTGTCTCAGTTGTGGAGCCAAAAGCAACTGGAAGCAGAAGGCTCATGCCCTCTGCTTTGTTAGCTTCTTCCTGAAGGCTGGTTTCATCTGCAAAAGGTGAGGTTAAAAGCTAGGTTCAGTTTGGAGTGGCACTCTGTACTGAACTGAGGCTGTACTTGCAACTTGTGACCACAGGCGTCTTGTTAACCAACAATCAGCAGAAAAGCCTTGTGACTAACTAAAGTGTTCACTCTGGGGTTTCATTCTCCACTGAATAAAGTGGAAGGACCAGAAGCAGACAGAAGTATAATGGAGTCAAGCATATTGAGTATACCAATTACATGGATAATATAGCTCCCTGCCTATTTTGTATGATTGTTTTATTTAAATAAGCTATTATTCGCCAAAGATTTTTTTTTTTTCCTTTTAAATACAAGCTCACTGTATATTGGCTACCATTTGGAGTGATAATTCAGGCTAATAGAAAATATTACTTTATCAAGCACCTATAACATGCAAAGGACTGACCAGTTTTAGTTGGTGTAGAGCATAGACTACGTGGAAAAGGGAGAAGGAAATAAGACTATAGCAGCAAGTTTGGACAAGAAGGAGAAGACCCTTAAGCGTGACACCCAAGGTGCAGAAAGAAATAAGTGCCGAACTTGGAAATAACATCATCAGAACTGTGTTTTAGGAAGATTATTTTGACTGCAATTTGTAGAATTAACTGGTGCAAAGGAGAGCTTAGAAAATTATATTTCATGTTCATATTTAAGTGTTACTTTTCTTTGAAATTTTTCCTGCTCTTTCCTCCAAGGAACAGTTATAGAGTTTTTCCTTCGTTGTCTTATACGTAGTTTAGTACTTTTTGGATTGTATTGCAATTGAGTGTTAACCAGTTTTCAATTAAATTTTACAGAACTCTCTTTCTGTAAGAGTTTTGCCTTCAAAGTGGTTTGAAATAATATACACTAGATCTATCTGTTGAAGAATCCCCATGCATAACAAATGTTCTGAATGTTCTAAGAAGTGCAGTTAAGAAATCTAACTGGCTTTGACTCAAAGTTATCCAAACTTACCTAATCATCAATTTTTTTATAGACATCTGTTTTTTTCCCAGCTTCTGAGATCCACGAAGACTGAGGCTATACTTTATTTAATGTATAAATATATTTATATGTATATATATATATATGTATGTATATGTGTACATATTTTCTTTTTGGTGAGGAAGATTGGCCTTGAGCTAACATCTGTTGCCAAACTTCCCCTTTTTGCTTGAGGAAGATTGGCCCTGAGCTAACATCTGTGCCAATCTTCCTCACTTTGTATGTGGGACACCACCACAGCATGGCTTGTGGAGCAGTATGTAGGTCCACACCCAGGATTTGAACCTGTGAACCCCAGGCTGCCAAAGTGGAGCACACGAACTCAACCTCTATGCCACTGGACTGGCCCCTACTTAATGTATATTTAATAAATGAGAAATTATAACTGTAACTTAAATCACAGTTGTGTTCTAGAGAAAGTAAATAACATTAAAGGGTAAGATGACATTGTTCGTCAGAGAATCCTGGAAGGTTGAATAGGCACAGGTGAATGTTGAGCTGAATTTGGAACAAGATCTTGCAGAGGGTTGAATGCTTTGCCTAGTGGAGAGGTCAGAAACTGTGATTCCCAGTGCCAATTCCGAAAGGGTGGTTGGAAGGAGGAGTGAAAAATAGGCGGGGAAGTCAGAGCCTGAGTGGGCGGAAATAAAAAAGAGAACTTGGAAGGAAGAGAATGTGTAATACATTCTTTAAACATAATTATATACTGTGATGTAAACCCCTTTACCTTTCTAAATCACCGGAAACATCTACAAAGTTCCACGTGACTGCAGGGATTGCTGTGACTGAAAAAGGGGAAAGGGAAAAATTCCCTCCTTGTCGCTGAAAAGTTTGTGATGTAACTAAAATAATTTAACATGAGAAGGTCTGTGTTAGAGGCTGGCATGGAAAGTCAGCCCTATAACTTTGCAGAATATGTCTTGCGGAGAGGCTTAGCTTTTCTTCAGGACTCAGAATAGGACTTCAAGGCACTATTATCCAACATATTTTATCGAGGGGCAGGTTGATTTTTGTTTACATCTGTTAGCATTGCGTAATATTTTACCTGACACGATAATGTATATATAACTCATGTAATATATACATATAAATGTAAATGAGGATTTAAAATGTTGAAATTGGGGAAATCGCATATCTATTTAATAATTTTTATTTACACAATGCATGAATACATTCTTCTTGAAAAAAATGTTTAGAAATTACCTAAAAATCCTCTCCTATCACCATTCCTAATCCTGAGTCCTCATGGAAAAGACTTGTTTACTTTCTCATTATTTCTAAGCATAGATTGAATCATATGAAATTACCTTCTTTGTAGGTTAAAAATAGCTGAATATCAGCAATTTCACATGGTTCAAACTAACATTTTAATTATGGGAATTTTAGAAAAGTAAATACTACTATACTCTACATATCTATTGGAATGTTAGTTTTTCATCATTTAAATGCCCTAAAAAATCCTTTCCATCATGGCTCATAAAGAATAATTCTTTTTAATAATGAATGATATTCTGTGATATAGAATTAGCCAATCTCTGAATAACTTTAGTTTGTGCTACTCTTTTGACTATAACTTATTGTACACACTTCCTTGAACAAATGAGCGAGTATTTCCCTAAGGTAAATCCCAGAAGGAAACTGTTAGGTTCAAAAGAATTCATATTCTTTTTTACTAGATATCACCAAATGTCAGTACTGCTTTACAATCCCAGAGAAATGTGAGGTGCTTGATTTTCCACAATATTAATACTTGATATTTTCTCACTTACATTCTTTGTCATTTTTAAAGTTAAACAGCTTTTTAAATTGCTTTAATTTACATTCTCATTAGTACTGGTGAGATTAAGCATTTATACTGGCTATTTGAAGTATCTCTTATAAATTGTGCAGAAAAATATGGTCTTTCCCTTACCTAAGAAATCCAAGACTTTTAAATATGAGCATTTCCTAAATACTCCAAACACTAATGCGTAAAAACGAACAGGCCCTTAGATGTAAGGCCTTTACTTTTACAGATGATTTAAGCTGTTGAATTCTTGGCAAGTGCTATTTTCAACATTTCCTTCCCCCTCTTCAAACAGGATCAGTTATAATTTATTAACTCAATAAGCATTTGAGGTCTTAAATGTGTTTCCTAAAAATGAATTATTTCTCTTTTAAATAAAACATTTTCATTGTGGGCCAGAATATAATCATTGAATTTCACATCTGCCCTGTATTCACTTTAAAATGAACTTTTTATGAATTTTGATAACTTTCCTAGAAATGCGTTAACATGGGGATGTAACACAAACCTTCTGTTTCAAACCCTTGAGTTACACAGGTAGGTTTTGTTGCTTCCTGAACTGGAGGGGTGTGCTAAATAATACTTCTTGGCCCCTAGAATGTTCCATCACAAGTGCATCCTGTGCTAGTTCAAAGAAGGCGTTTCACAGATTTTAATACCTGGGCTCAGGTTTCAAAACTAGGCTGAGAAAATGGAGTAAGACTGACCTTTAGTGGCCACTCTGAGTATCACAAAGGGATATAATCTGTCTCAAGGGAATAAGTGGACAATTCTGTGTTTGCAAGACTACTTAAACAGAAACATAGTAAGTTAGAACTGGCTAACCATGACACCTTTTATGTCATTCCATTCTAACAGAAGATCACAACCCTGTGAGTTGCTGTTCAGACAGCTGAAAAGGTGCACTTTTAACTGGTAAGTGGAAATCTAGTCACACCTATTAATCTGAGTTAGGAACTTCAGTGCGTAAATCTCCCACACAGATTGGAAAAGTACCATTGAATCGAGGCAAAATCCTTTGCTTCCCATAGACCGGTAAAAGCCACTTGGTAATCTTTTGAACCAGGGAACTAAGCAGCAGGAGAAAGACTTACTCTTTAGCATCACGTTTGATCTTGGAAAAGAGAGTCCTCTCCCACTTAGAGCTGAAGTCACTCACTGATGAGAATTAAATGCTCAAAATGGACTTTTAGTTTTCCTCTTTGTTAAAAACGTTTCTGAATCAGTATCTTTTAGGATGGCCCATTCTAGAAATGCATGCCAGTTATAAAATACGACAGATGGATAAAGCACTGTGGTCTGACGGAAAGCCGTCAGATTGAAAATTAAGAAATTAAATTTTTGTTTAGTCTTATTTGGCATACCAGTTTGTTTCCAGGTATTTGACAAATGAGAGCACTAATTAAATTAAACAACAATGTGATCTTTTTGAAAATTATTACAATACTACATACATATATGATCTTATAAATTCAAGATAATTATAACTCAAAAATTGAGTGGATAATTGAAATCTATTTTAGATATTTCCCTTAAGGCACACACACATTATGTATACACATTTGTATGTATGTATGCATATATATATACACACAAACAGATATAGATATAAATTCTGACTCAATGATTGTTCTACTATTTATTACAGTGAAATGAATCTCCCCAAAATAGGGTAACATAAAACAACAATTTTATCATGGTTATGATTTTGTGAGTGAGACATTTAGCAGAGCACAGCAGTGATGACTAGTCTCTTCTCCAGGATGTCTGGGGCCTAAATTGGGTAGCTCTAACAGCTGGAGATGATTGAGTTGGCTTTACTAGCGCCATATTGATTTTGTCTGTCAGTTGGTTTCCTCAATTCTTCCCCAGATGGCCTCTCCATGTGACTAGCTTGGGATGCTTCATGACATAGGAGTGTCACACTGCTTATGTGGTGGTTCAGGAGTCCAAGAAGAAATGTTCCAAGAGACACATCTGTCATTGAAGCATACTAAATTTACAGTGAGGGATGTAGACCCCACCTCTCGATGGGAGGAGCGTCAAAGAATTTTTGGCCCTCTTTAATCTACCACAAATATGAAAATTTTTTATCCTTGATAAATTTTAGCTACTCCACATGGCTGGAGGAATGCCAGGGGTCCATTTCTGCTCTTATGTCAGAATTTATAAACTAGGTAGTAAACCAATTGACTATTTCCCTTACTAACAAAAACATTTAAGGCAATGTGATGGTAGAATGCAATAAAATAAATCCATAGATAAATAAAAAGCTATGATTGGTCTTCAGAGATTTTTATTTATTCTTTTAGATTCCCCTCTTCTTGTTATCTTTCCCCTGGATTCCAGATGTTCTAGGACTAAGCATTAAAATATCATTCTCTGCCTTTTAGGAGCTTCAGAAACCAAAGGCCAAATACCAACAACCCACTTTCACTGACATTTTTGTGGCCATCATCAGATATCCGCAGCCAGTTAATTGAGCAATAGCATCTGGAACATAGAAATCAGAACATATGCTCCTTTATTTCCATAATAGAAATTTCTGAGATTTGAAGAACCAAAGGAATAATGTTACTCTTTTTTTTTCCCCCACCAAATTTGGAACATCTTATGATATAAATGTAAGAGTCAGACTGATGAGATTAAAATGTCAATTTCATTACTAATAAACTTAAGTAAAAAATGTGGCTAAGTTAAGCAGTCAAATCAGCTTGTTCTCCTACATCCTCGTTGAACTAGTCCCTGGAACTTCAGGTCTTCTTGCCAAGTTTGTTGCAGCCAGAAGCAAGTGCTGCATGGCCAAAGGACAGATCTCAAAAACGGAGAGGGGAGCTGAGCTGTGCATGCCCATTCTCTTCACCCATATTCAGCAAGGGGGTAAATCACCCTGGGAAAGGGTGAGTGAGGGGCTGAAAAGAAATCACAAGGGTTATTCTGGGGAATAAGATTTCCTTCCATGTTA
Source organism: Equus przewalskii (assembly GCF_037783145.1). NCBI lineage: Eukaryota > Metazoa > Chordata > Mammalia > Perissodactyla > Equidae > Equus > Equus przewalskii. The sequence goes on along the minus strand of NC_091832.1, from coordinate 104,219,078 downwards.
TTATTGGCAGCCAAAATCTAAAACAACAAACAAAATTTCCTAGTATCCATTTTCAAAGTTCTCTCTTCATAGCACACCTTTGTTCTAAAAGCAATTATTGTCTTATTCACTCTTGATATGGATCCTATACTCAAAAAGACTTCACACTGAGGTCAAAAATTTGGGTCACAGGTCTTTTTTTAAAGGGACATGTATAATTCATTTTTAGGTATTAATATCTCACAAAATAGCGTTCAAGCTAAGAAATGATCAAAAGAGCCAAAGATGATCTTCATATACTAGTAAAATGAACAATGAAGGAGGAAGATACAATGGTTCATCATGATGGCCTATTCCATAATACAGCCTCAAAATATATAAAGCTACAGCTAACAGAAATGCATAGAGAAATAGATATCCTAACCATTCTAGTTAAAGATTTTTAATATAACCTTTCAGAAAATAAGAAAATCAAGTAGAACAACAACAACAAAAAGAAAAGCATAGCTGATATAAATAATATAATGTATAAGTTCAAACTGTTAGATATTTATAAACCTCTAAATCTAGCAAAGAGAGAATATGCATTTTTTTTAAAGATTTTATTCTTTTCTTTTTCTCCCCAAAGCCCCCTGGTACATAGTTGTATATTCTTTGTTGTGAGTCCTTCTAGTTGTGGCATGTGGGACGCTGCCTCAGCGTGGTTTGATGAGCAGTGCCATGTCCGCACCCAGGATTTGAACCAATAAACACTGGGCCGCCTGCAGCAGAGCACGCGAACTTAACCACTCTGCCACGGGACCAGCCCCGAGAATACACATTTTTATCATATGTGGATAATTTTAAAAATCGACCTCTACTATTGCTCAAAGGAATCTTGAATAAATTCCAAAACATAAATAGAATACAGACTATATTCTTTGGCCACAATATAATGAAATTAGAATGTAATAGCAAAGAGATAGCTAATATAATTTCACATTTAAGGAAACAAAAATCATATATCCTTTAGATCAAAAGGGAAATAATATAGAAAATTGTGAAATATTTAGAACAAAAAGACAAAACGTGTATGACAGCTAAATGGTAGTTTGATGAAAAATTTTAGCTTTATAAACACACATACTTTTCAGAAAGTAAGAATTAACTCAAGGAAATAAGAGCAAAGGGAATGATAAGGAGTATTGTGAACAAGGACTTGTTAGTAAATTTTAATACTTAATTAAAGGGAATAAATTATGGAAAAAATCTAAGATACCAAGAAGGAATAAAAAACTTTGATAGAACGTGAGTGTTAATGAAACTGAAATGCTAATCACAATCTGAGCCTCCCGAAAACTTCTCAAAATCCAGATTGGTTTACATGTGACACTTCTCAAACTTTTAAGAAATAGTTATCTTCTATATTACATACCTGTTTCTAGAAAACAGAAAACTGCAAAAGTTTTCCAGCTAATTCTATAGGGTTAGCATAATCTTGATTCTACAAGTAAGTAAGCGTGAAAAAAAGGTAAGGACATATTGGATAAATGTTTTTAGAAACACAGAGGCAAATATCCCAAACAAAATATTAACTAAGTAAATCTAACAATATGTCACAAAATATACTATAATCAAGTGGCATTTTAATGTCAGAAGTGAAAAGATGACGAACAGCAGAAACCCTTTCAGAGTAAACACCCTCAATAATAAACTGAGTGAGAAAAATCATGAGTATCTTAAAAGATGGAAAAAATAATTTGTTTAACATGTATTCGTAATAAATAATTTAAAAATCTAGGAATAAAAGAAAATCTTCCTTATTTTTTTTAAAGATTTTATTTTCTTTTTTCTCCCCAAAGCCCCCTGGTACACAGTTGTATATTCTTCGTTGTGGATCCTTCTAGTTGTGGCATGTGGGACGCTGCCTCAGCGTGGTTTGATGAGCAATGCCATGTCCAGGCCCAGGATTTGAACCAATGAAACACTGGGCCACCTGCAGCGGAGCTTGTGAACTTAACCACTCGGCCACGGGGCCAGCACCAAAATCTTCCTTATTTTTGAAAAGATTTTGCATACCAAAGCAACAGTAAATAATATTATCCTTGGTGGAGACCCTTCAGATGTATTTTCTTTAACATTAGGGCTACATATAAAGCAAATATGTCCTCTATCACTGTCAAGGTTTAACACAGGATGAAGTTTTGGTCAATACTCAAGGAAAACAAAAAGGAAATAAAACAAGGGGTGCAAGTCTTGGAGGGGAAAAGAAAGGTACCATCTTCATACATGTGATCATCTATAAAGAAAAGTCAAAAGAATCGTTGGAAAAAATAGAATAAGGGAATTCAGTAAGGTTTCCAGGCACAAGATTGACATAGAAAAAATCCCGCAGCATTTACCTTTTCCAGCAATAGGCAAATGGGAAATATAAATTGTCCATGAATTTGCCTAATAAAGAACATAGAAGACTTCTATGGGGAAAAAAATTTAAATTTCAGTAGAATAATGGGCAAAGTGTTTAAGAGGCAATTTACAGATGAAGATTACAAAAGGTTAAAAAGCATATGAAACATATACTCAAACATTCATATGTACCAAAACGCAAATTAAAACAACAATCTGTTTTATAGATATATATTATATATTATATTACAAATATAAAACCATATTAATAGATATCTATTTATTTAAACCATCAGTTCCGCAAAATCTTGAAAGCTGAAAATGCAAACTACAGTAGTTATGTGGGCTTACAATGATCCTCCATACATTGCTGTAGGAGTATAGGCTCCTACCTCCCAGACAACAATTCTGGAGAGTAATCTGGCAATATTTAGTTAAATATTGGAAATGCAAATGCATACTCTATGACCCATCAGACTACTGTCCTAAATAATTATCAGCTAAGTCGATGAACTAATTCCAAGACTTTGATAAATAATTTTACATGCAGCTCTCTACGTGAATGTATATATACAATCATCCACAAAATAATTTCATATTATAATTTTTTAGAGAAATACCAAAGAATAATTCATACTATTTGTTTCTGCAAGTGGTACCTTAAAAATATGTAATTATTGAGAAGTGATTCAGAGATTCATAAGAAACAAGAGTGAAAGTGTGTGTGAGAGAAAGAGCTTGAATCAGAGAATAAGGGGTAATCATGGCCAGAACGTTCTGATGTTGCTTCGTTTTGAATGACTGACTTTCAGCTTGGACCACGTTAAGAGGATAATTAAGTCACTGCACTTATCTGGGAGGTTTTTGCGTTATGGTAATATCCTTTCTGCTTAACATCTTTTCTCCTTACTTTGAAAATTTTACAATTAATTCAGATTATTAATGAGATAAAAATTCAGACAGGCACACTGGCAGGTGTGTGTGTGCACGTACACATATGAGATAACATCTTGAAATATTCTTCTTCGTCTTATTTTTTTTCATTTCCAACCCTGACAATCAGAAGTTAATACATTGCTTTGAATAGGATTAAGATTGTCATAGCAGAAATGCCAAGAAAACAGAACAGTTAAAGCACACTATTTTTCCCCCTAAAGTGGGCTCTTGGAAGTCCAATGGTAGAACTTGAACAGGGCAGGGCGTAGAGAGTTTACCTTAGCAAAAGATTTAAAAATGTAAAGTGGGAGAAGCGATCAATATTTGATTGTGACATGAGACTTTGCTGAGCTATAACTAAATTGCTCCAAGTGGACAGCCACATTTATGAGGTCTGTACAATTATAAGCCAACCCCGCTGAACCCCAGAGGGGTGGTGGTGGTATAGGAACATATAAGAGGTTTTCTTCGTACCTATATTTGAAATGGACTTTACACTGTTGAAAATCTGCTCTGATAACGTGTTTAGATTCATATCAATATGCGGATGAATATGTATATATATGATGCACAAGTGGTCCACCCCCCTTGATGGGAGACTCCTTGATGGAAGATTGTGCAGAGACTTCAAATGGAAGAAGATACCACAACGATTGCCCTCTCCAGTATCTAACCCGACCTCTCCTTCTGGTCCCTAGACTGATAATTACAGTCAAATCTTTACCGTTATCCAACTGGGAAAGTGCTGCACCTGCCAAGTGAGAAGAGAGACTATAGCCATAGGACCTGCAGGACTGCGCATCAGGTATCCCTGGAAGTGGATCCTCAGGGTGCTGAATCAGGGGGAGCGGAACATAAGACTAGAAAGTGGAGATTTGGTCAAAATATGGCAGTTTCTCATAATTCAGAATTTAACATCCTGTCAAAGACCCCAAAGGATAACAACTCATGTTGCGTAAGTGTCTTGATACATACAAGGATGGCTCTGGGGAGCTTGGAAGTAGGATGACCCACACTCAATGAAGTAAAGATGCCAGAATTGCCATACTCAACTATAGAAGAAAGGATTAGAAAGCTCAAAGAAGTGGCCATGCTAGCTTGTGTCTACTATAACAGACCAGAATACTTGTGAGTTGACCATGTTTTTTGGATGGCATGGGGGATATTCTGCTTATCAAAATAATAACTGAATGTGTTAGTGAGGAAGTCATCAGTTCAATATTGGTTCTCAGAACGGATAGTAGGAGAAGCTGTTACAAAACCATGCTCCCTAACAGTAACGGGATGATGGGTCTTGACTGGGGTGGCGATTACCCGAGCGTAATACATTTGTCAAATTTCATTGACTTAAAATATGTGCATTTTATTGTATGTTAAGTTGATGTTAATAAAGTTGATTTTAAACAAGACAAAACAAAAATTAACTCTACGTTGGTCAGCTTATGTGAATAGATCTTCTCTCTTTCCAACACATCACATTGAACTATCCTGTTCTGTTAAAATATGTTTGTTCTATACGCTTCAAAAACTGTTACACTTTGTAGAATTAAGCTATCTGGGGAAGCTGGCATTATTGACGGAGAAGCTGTGAAGACATTCCCCATGTCTTAAAAACACCAAATGATATATAAATTTACCTCTTGGATGAGATTTTTAGTTTTAGTAATACTGGTCTCAATGAAATGCCCTCCAGTAGCCACATTTAAAAGGAAAAAAACACAAACCCAGGGTTTAAGGATGCAGAATCAACTGTGGACTTTGATTCTGGTTGCAAATATCTGTGGAGATTTCTCTAAGCTACCATTGTTACTGAGATTGTTGTTGTTTAATGATTGCATTGCAAACACAAAGATTTGCCTGGTTTGCTTCTAAGTCTATTACACACGTAGATCCTGTTAATTTTAGTGCAGGATTTTGTACAATACAAATTTTGTTTTTAGGATTTTGTATAGGATTTGTAGCAGAAAGATTTATTCTAAGATCTTTCAACACTTTTTGCTCTCTTTCAGCATTAATAAGAGGTTCCTTACATCTGCTTTGTTTTTAGTTTTACATTAGGAAGTTGTTAATAAGTAGGTTATTTATAAAATCAAAGACATATCTTTACATGCTCTGATAAATATTTCAGCTGCCTAAATGACCTGATAAAATCTAAATCTTTATCAGTATCTGGATATCAGATGTCTTTCAATAGTAGTACTCAAAGAAAAATACCCTGTACTGATCACATGACACTTTAGATTTCTTTACTCAATGTCAGTACAGAATAGTGCCACTTTATAATGCGTAGAAATTACTTATGTGTATATCTGCATTTTGTCTTTTATTGGGCTACTGCCTTCACAGTAATAGTACGACTTGTGAACATTTATCTTAGCAATTTTTCTTTCTCATATCCTTTCACAATATAATGAATTGACACTGACTAAAAATAAAGCCAAGTGTTTGCCTTCTGTGGATTCTTCCCCGCAGTGTAACGCGTTTTAACACAGGTCACAATTTGGACCTAGTGTGTTCACAGTATTCCTTGACGGCGGCTGTTCACCATTAACAGAATGGTAGTTCTTCCTTATTTCAGTAATTTCTTATTTTTTTCTCCATGAATTTTTGAAATTTTGTCTAAAGAGGTGAGGTATGCAAATTACCACTATCACACTGGTAGCATCTGTTCAAGAAAGGTCCCCAAAAAGAATACTGATGAAACCCAGCTCTATGTCAAAACTCAACTCAAGTCCAGGACCCCTTCACAGACACACCCAACTTTACCACTTCATATTTGATATTAAATGACTTGTCTGAGATATATTTTTGATGAACTATCCATTTGATTATTTGAGAAAACTAAAGACTTCAAATTACTCTGGTAGCTCCATCATTCCTGCCATCATTTTTGCTCATCAGAAGTAATGTCTATTTTGAGCTCAATAAATGCTAGTTTTATAAAGCTGTTTAACGAAGAGAACAAGTTTAAACTTTATTTCCTCCTTTATGCAACCAGAGGTTATGTTTGTTTAGAAAGCTAACATCTACCCAGATTATAGCCTCTCACCAGTGCCAGGCCAAAAAACACAGGCCCCAAACCACTCATTCCATAACTCCCTCATTTTCTGACCTATGGCTGTTATTGTAGGAACTGGATCTATTAAGAAATTGCCTCTGGTGCAGGCAGGGAATATCATGGCACCTTGTGCAATAATTTGCAAACAGTGGCTTGAGAGAGAAGTGGTATGAAAAAAAACACATCCCAAACCTTGACCTTTCTACATTGTCACAGTGAATGTTTGAATGGGCTTGCTTCCAAAAAAACACAAGAAGCCTGAGAGCTAGGTGAGGTTGGAAAAACATGCCAAGCAGCTAAAAATGGCATCATGGCAGGCAGTGAGGAGCTCTACCTTCCGTCTTAGGCATCAGGAACACGTGAGGTCAAATCTCACCTCATCTATTTAGCATGTGAGCTTGTGCAAAATATTATACTCTTTAAAACTCAGTGTCTCTATCCATAAAATGAGAAAACAATAATAACTGTCTCGTAGGTTGTGATGGCTCAGAGAAAGTCCTCAGTAAGTGTTTGTTGAATAGGTGTTTCAACAAAGTGTTTATTTAATTATATAATCTATGTAAATGAACCAGCCAAGTGCTTGACACATGTTTAGTATCTTTTTATTGTTGTTGTTGTTATTGATCTTATTTTTGTTGTTTCATGATGTTTTACTTGGTCTCAGGACAAAATGACTGGGGTGAAATGTGGATCATGTTCCAGGGGACAGTCAGTGACCACAGTAGAAGTAGCCACTGTTACTTTAGTACTGGGAATCAGGGTGCCAGAAGATATCTTCTTAGCTCATTCAGAAGATGCCCCTCAAAGTCCAGAGTGGCTAGAGAAGCAGACTCTAGCCTTGATCTTCCTTCTGGGACAGTCAGTTTGGAGGATGATGACGGTGCACATGAGTTTATTTCAACCTGAGGTCGTCTGAAAGACATTTCAGAGAGTGGGACATAAACTCCTATGGGGCGTCCACTTTAGGCTGCTTTGAGAAGACTTTAATATGGCTAAGCATTTGCATGGTACGTGTTTTGATGGCCACTGAAGGACTGTGTATATGTGGTGACTCGTAGCTGTTAAACAGAATAGTCAACATATTCAACTATATTAAATATTTTCATAAAACTTGTCATATTATTTTCAAAAGGAGTATCCAAAAGTCTATGCCAAAGTCTTAGAATTCTGAGTGAAAGCTTTAGAAAATAGAGTAACTTGGCAATTTCTAAAGACATAGCCCTTTAGATTGTAGAAGATATATACAAAGCTCAAAGTCTTTAAATGACAAAAGGAAACTGTGATAAAAGGAAAATAAAAATAATAATGAGAATAATAATAATATAGTGGACTGTATTTTTATAATAAGAAATTTGATCAACCTATTGTTCGAAATACTTAGATTCTTCTTTTAAATTTTCTCGATAAGACATGCAAAATAAAGCACTTTTATTATAGATAGCCTAGTGAGATAGAAGATAAGTTTTTTATCCTCTTTGACAAAACATCTTCTAGATTTAGTTCTGTTACAATTGAAAGATACTTTTATGTAAAGATTTTTCCTCACTTAGTCCTGCGGAATCCATTAACATTATCTGCTCAGGGTGGAAGATGCAAAACCTGAGGCAGTGTCACTTGGTAAACTCACATTCCAAGATGGGAAGCCAGAGGGGAATTGAGCCTGAGGACCCTGACTTGTTCTTCTGTGTCACCACTAGATCCTTATCTTCTTTTTAAACTGTTTGAAAGTACAAACGTATACACGCAAACCTCAACTACCTGAATATTGTTTTATTGCTTCATTTATCTTCCCACGCTCTTCTCTCTCTGAACAATCATTCATGATATTTGGAAAATGATTCAAAAAGAACACTTCAAAGTATTGTGTTGTGGTGCAGTAAAACAATACCTCCCTGTCTTTTTGTCCTTGGCTATCTTTGACAAAAGTGCCAGACAATGTATATGTCACACACACATAATTGCCTTTATTATACATTTCCAAACCTTCATTCATTCTTCTTTTTTCACGACAACACTTAAATTTATCTAAACATGATGGAAGAATATTTTTTCTGTCTTTAGTCTTCATCTTTAACAAAAAGGAAAGGAACACTGAAGATTTAAAATAATGTGATAGTAAAAAGAGAGAGAAAATTTTATTTTTGTAAAAACTTGACTTCAGCTGAGCTTTTAAGACATGAGACAGAGGACTGCCTCAGCATAACTACTTGTGATATATTTTGAAAGCAATATGCACACACACACATGCGCGCGCGCACACACACACACACACTAAATGTATACACAAGTACTTTTCAGACTTTTACTTTTGAACTATACTTTGTATGAAACAAAGTTGTCAGATGCCAAATAGAAGTTAAGTATATGACGTATCAATAAGCTATTACAACAGCACAGGAAGAAAGAAAGAATGCTAGAGTCATTTGAGAGTGCCATCGATTTGAGTAATCAGAACAGATTCATGGAGGTCAAAAATTTATCAGGATTAGAGGTAAAACATCTTTGGTTTGGTAAAAATTTTTCATTTATGACAACATGGACAAATTGAATGTGGGAGGCAAGGAGAGAAGGAGAGATAGAAGGGCTTACTAATTGCAAGCGAAGAGTAATAGCTACTAGATCTTTCATGCCAGAAATAACCTGGACACTTTTTGGAGGGGGCACTTTTCAGTAAAAGTATGCTCCTATGTTTATATCAAATCTGTGTTGATATACTCAAAACGCAGAGTTCCTAACATGATCTGCTTTGACTTGACTTCCATTCTGTATAAAAATTTCCATTCTCCATATGATCCATACACCCTTATTTTCTCTTCTGCATTAACTTTCTAAAGGAAGAAATTACATTTATAAATTGCATCCTCATCTGAGGATTCTTTTCTGTACCATTTCAGAAGATTTCATTCTAATTAACATGTTAAATCATGAAAAAAATAAGACCAGTAAATGCAATGGGAATATGGATTATAGAATGCACTTTGGGAGAGGAAAACATTCAGATAAGGTAAATCCAGTTTCTTTTTTATACTTTAGGCATGCATCTTGGGAAAGTAACAGGTCTATAAGCACAAAGATATAATTTCTTGTACATTTTATTTATATATGATACAGGGTCAACCAAATTGGATTTGGAGAAATAGTCTTATTTGAAAAGTTTACTTCAGTCTCCCATTCATTCATTTCTTCAACATACGTTATTTGAACACCTACTATGCTTTTGGTAACATTCTAGATCCCTGGAGTGAAGGAGGAAGTGATTCTCTCTCATAGAGCTTATATTCCAGTGTAAGAGACAGATAATAAGCAAATACAAATTTACAATAATATCATGTAATGATCAGTGCCATTAAGAACAGTAAAGTAGGCTCAGGCAGAGAGAGTGATGCTCGAAGAAGATATTTAAATGGGATGGTCAGGCAAAGCCCCTCTGAGGAAAAAGTATTTCAGCAGAGGCACGCATGAAGCGAGAAAGGGATCCATGGGAATGTTACCAGAATAGTAATCCAAGTACAGGGAAGAGAATTTCAAAAGCACTAAATTGGGGACAAGTGGCCACACTTGAGACACAAGGAGCTCAGTGTGTTTGGTACTGAGTGAGAAAAGGAGAGAATGGAAGAAAACAAGACTGGAGGAGCAGCTCTGGTGAAAGGTCAAGTAGGATCTTCTAAGCCATGGACACCTAACTCTTTATTTGGAGTAAGATAGAAAGCCCCTAGATGTTGAGAAAAGTGAGTAACAAGATCTGATATAAAACTTAAAATGATTGCTCTGTCTACCTATGGAAGATTTACTGAAGGGTGAAGAGTAGGAGAAAGGAGACCCATGAGGAGGCTATTTTAGTAGTCTAGTGAGAAATGGTGGATGGTGTGGATTACGGCACATGGTTATGGAGATACATCATTCATAACTCCTATATTTTAGTTGGTATTGTGGACTAACTGAGGTTTGGAAGTCTAGAGATGGGAGCTTGACTGAGGGCAGTTCAAGATTTTGAATTAAAACAGGTTTTGGCCAGGCCCAGTGGCACAGTGGTTAAGTGCACGTGCTCCGCTTCCGCAGGCTGGGGTTCGTCAGTTCGGATCCCAGGCGCAGACGTACACACTGCTCATCAAGCCATGCTGTGGCAGTGTCCCATGTAGAATAACTAGAAGGACATACAACTAGGATATCCAACTATGTATTGGGCTTTGGGGAGAGAAAAAAAAAAAGGAAGATTGGCAACAGATGCTAGTTCAGGACCAATCTAAAAAAAAAAAAAGAAATTGCCCTGCCCCGAAATTTGTTAAAAGTTTTGTACTAGCACAAGTATTGTGATTAAAATAGATTTTGTCCCAGTACACATATTACAGAAAATATAGAAATAAGAAATAGACAGAGATGTATGGAAATTTCATCCATTGTAGAGGACTCATTTAAATTTTTAGGGAAAAGATTCATTACTTAAATGTTTTCAGAAGACTTTACCATTTAAAATTAAAGTGTTATCTCTGATGACATATTTATTATGACAAAATAAATTACAGATCAAACATACATACATATACAATAAAACCATAAAATTACTTGAGAAAACACAGGAAGTTTTTTTGTTAACCTTTGGCGGATGGTCTGCAAAGATGGCTGCTAATGATTCTTCCCATTCCTGTATTTTTGCATAGCTCTTCTGCCACCCAAGCTTGAATCTCCTTCCCCTCCATTTGAATCTGGGCTGGCCATGTGACTTTCTGTGGTCATTATAATGGGGGAGAGTGAAGCTATGCCAGTTCTGGACTTAGCCCTTAAGAGTCTGGCAGCTTCTGCTTTCTATTCTCTTGGTGTTCTGGGAATCATGTGATAAGTTCAGTGACCTTGCAGAGAGGAGAATGGCCCTGTCCATCCTCAGACATTCTGGCTACCCCAGCTGAAGCAGCAGGCATATGAATGAGACCATCTTGGATGTTCCAGCCCCAACTGAGCTCCCGGGGGAATGTAATCAGACGGTTCCGAGGAGACAGTGTGGAGGGGTCCATGTGGATGCTGATACACAGTAGGTTTGCTTCACACCAAATCAAATCTTTCATAATTAGCTGCAAGAAAAATCTGTTCTACTCTATGGAGGGAGATACTATCTTTGTTATCCTGGACAGTAAATGAATCTTCCCTCTGCCTGGGAGAGTTTCACAATCTCTGTTTCCAAAGCTGTTTACTATGCAAACAATCTTGAAAAGATAGTCAGGGACAAACGAGGCCAGTGTCTCTGCTCCCAAGATGGAGAGTTTCTTGGGTTTAGTTCAGTTTGTCCCAACAAACTCAGGAGCTGGAACTAAACTATCTCAAGTCTGCTCCCTCGCTCTCTGTGATCTTGTGTAAGTTAATAAATCTCTCTGCCTCTCAGACTCCTAAAATGTAAAAATGAAAGTAAAAATAGTACTATCAAGAATTGAATTGGTTGGGCTGGCCCCATGGCCGAGTGGTTACGTTCGCGCGCTCCGCTGCAGGCGGCCCAGTGTTTCGTTGGTTCGAATCCTGGGCACGGACATGACACTGCTCATCAAACCACGCTGAGGCAGCATCCCACATGCCACAACTAGAAGGACCCACAACGAAGAATATACAACTATGTACTGGGGGGCTTTGGGGAGAAAAAGGAAAAAAATAAAATCTTTAAAAAAAAAAAGAATTGAATTGGTTAAAGCATTAAAACAGTGCCAAAATCAAACTAAAAGTTTAAACATATTAGCTAGTATTATAAATGTGATACATTCATACAACTGAACCCTCTTCATCAATTTTATAAATGAATGAAGCACTGCTGTGGAGTGATGTCCAAGACAGATTTTAAGTTGAAAAAAAGCAAAGTGAAAAGCATTCTAAGCATGTTATCATTTGTATTAAATAAAAATAATACATAAATACATGTATATACCTAAAGAACCACACACGTAGGTGCTTGTTGCATATACCTAGGCTGTCTCTAGAAGGGTACTCAAGTACTAGTAATTGGGGTTGTCTCCAATGAGACAGCTCATGGCTAGGGAAAAGGTTAGAAGGGAAACATACTTTTCTTTCTATAATCTTTGGTAACTTTTGAAAATTGAATTATGTGACTATATTAACTATTTCAAAAAATTAATAAAATAAACTATACCAGAAGTGAAAATGTTCTTGTTTATGAAGAAACTCTAATTTATATGTTGAGATTTACATTAAAACAGATATGTTATTAAAACACTAAATTATTTTAATAATGTAGAATTTGAATGGGTTATATAAAATTTTGAACAAAGAGCTTCAACTTCAGGAAAATGAAAACCAAAACGACAATGAGATATCACCTCACACCTGTTAGAAAAGCTATTTTCAAAAAGATAAGACATAACAAGTATTGGAGAGGGTGTGGAGAAAAGGGAACCATCATGCACTGTTGGTGGGATTGTAAATTGGTGCAGCCACTATAGAAAACAGTATAGAAGTTACTCAAAAAATTACAAATAGAACAACCATATACTCCAGCAATCTCATTTCTGGGTACATATCTGAAGGAAATGAAATCACTATCTCAAAGAGATATCTGCCCCCCAGGTTCACTGCAACATTATTCACAAAAGACAAGACATGGGAACAACGTAAATGGCCATCAATGGATGAATGGAGAAAGAAAATGTGGTATATATAAAAAATGGAATATTATTCAGGCATAAAAAAGAAGGAAATCCTGTCATTTGTGACAATATGGATGAGACTTGAGGGTATTCTGCTAAGTGAAATAAGTCAGACAGAGAAAAACAAATACTGTATAATGTCCCTTATATGTGGACTCAGAAAAAGCCAAACTCATAGAAACAGAGAGTAGATTGGTGGTTTCTAATGCGCTGGGAGATTGAGGAAATGGGAGATATTGGTCGAAGGGTACAAACTTCCGGTAATAAAATGAATAAGTTCTAGGAATCTAATATACGGCACAATGACTATACTTAACAACACTTTATTGTATATTTGAAAGTTGCTGAGAGAGTAAATCTTAAATGTCACAACAATAGCAACAAAAGGTAATTATGTGAAGTGATGGTTATGGTAACTAACCTTACCAGGGCAATCATTTTGCAATATATATCTATATCAAAGGATCACATGTACATCTTAAATTTACAGAATGTTATATGCCAGTTATATCTCAATAAAGCTGGGAAAAAAAGGTGATCTTCAATATCAGGTCAGGTAAAGAGTAGGGTCATGAGCAGGATTGTGTATTTGGTAGTTTCAAGTTGGATGAACTTGGTTGCATTGATTCAGTGATTTTGAGTTCTTGTGAATTCAACTCATTAAGCTTCCTTTGAAATTTCAGTATTGTCCTAGTCCAGACTGTAAAATCTCTAAGCCAAACAAAACCAGAACCTTTTTTTAAGGCTCTATTGAATTTTCGCTGCGCTTGTGAAGGTCTGTGGTTTTTATCATCAAACCACAAAAAAGCAGGATTAAGACATGTGGGCCTTACAGTGATGGTGAAAACTTCACATTAATTATAGATGAAAGGCCCAGCAAAGCCAAGTGAGTTCAGATTAAGTTTGGCAAATTTATTATTTTCCAGAAAACTAGCCAAGCATTACAGAGGAGAATACCCATCCTCTCCCCTCCGCCACCACATGTTTTCCTTTGCATCATTTGTGACATTGAAATTTTGGCAATTTTTCTCTCAATTTATGGGAATTGGAAAGAAGACTAATAGGCAGTAAACACTTGGGCTCTCTTTATGGATATCCATTCCCAGTGAAGTGTGTATTTTGAAATATGCTATTGCTGATATCTGCCTCTTGTACTAAATCTCACCCTTAAAAAGTTCCAGATCTTCTTGTGATATGGCTAGCTCTCTCAGAAAGATACTGCTCTTGCCACATAGCCAAGAACCCTTAACACTGATATAATACTTTCCTAATAGTCATTGCTTGTTCCAAAATATTGCAAAAATAAGTTTCGTTATATATAACTTTTCAAAGTCCAAGGATGATCTATAGGCCAGTCTTTATCTACCACCCTGCATGGTGACATCTATGGATACTGGCAGTTGAAAACTTGGGTTCAAATCTGGATTTTACTTACCTCCCTTACCTGCTGTGCAAGCTTAGAAAGTGATGTCACCTTTGTAAGCGTTGCTTTCTCTAGAAGAGATTGGGTTTATCATAGAACACATACCCATGTCAGTCAGAGACCTGGGAGGAAAAAGAGAGAACATTCAATAGGGTTGATGGAAAAGGGTTTAATGGATGGACTATTTATAGACTCGTGGGTGGGGTTAAAGGGAAACCAGCAAGGCAGTGAAAAAGCCCATTCTGCACCAGCAGGACGCCATTACCATCTTTACACCCGAAAGGGCTGGAGGGAAGGGAGTGGTTACGGAAGCTGCAGGAATTGGAGCTGTAGGTAATGGCTGTCTAGGAGGAGCTTAAGGGAGACATATTATGTGTAAAGTGTTTAGGAAAAAACTAGTTTGGGTACATCTAATATTTAGTTTAAAAATAAATAAAATATTCGCAGATAGAAAAAGTGAATTTTGTATAGATTAGTTGGCAACTGGTGATAATAGTAACAAGCTTTTCCTTAGAAAGAAGGCATAACAAAGAGGACATTCCCTGGGACTTATGAAAACATTATAAAATTAACATTTACAAGCCAATGGAAAAGAATTGATAATTCTAAACAAAGATAAATGCATAAAAGGAGTCGCAGTATGATAAAAACTACTTGGGGGAAGATGCATTATTCAATAAATTTTGATTAGAAAATTGGTCAACAGTTTGAGGAAAAAAATGGGTTGCTTATCCCATACTATAACCTAGAATAAATAAATGTCAAAAGAATGCTGTAAAGGGTTGGAAACAATGAATTATGTAAAACCAAAAGAAAAATGTGTTTACTATATAATTGCATCTATATTTGCTATATTTTCATTATTTAAAATTTCTAAGTGTTTTCTAGTTTCCATTATAATCTATCCCTTATCCCTTGATTTATTTAGAAATTTATCTTTTCCTTATTAATAATATGATTTTTAAAAATTATGCTTTTTTGTTTCTACCTTATTTATGACATGGGAAGAGAATATGTTTGCATATTAGGTATTTTTAAAAACTTATTGAAACTTGCTTTATAGGCTGGTCATGGTTAATTTTTATAAATGTCGCCTGCGTGCTTGGAAGACTGCGTTCTCCGTTTGTAAGGCAAATGTGCATTACATGTATCCTTTCAGCAGTCTTTAAACCGAGATTCGAAAATTTTCAAAAGGTAGGTAGGCAAGAATTAATTTTTGGAATCTTCATTTATTTAAGTCTTTATTTTAGAAGTCTCTTTTACTCAGCCCAAATGCATTTTCTAATTGAAGCTTTATCTTCACTTTTTCTAGGGGAGAAGAGTCCTAAATACTGCAGAGTTGTGTCAAAATCTCTCAGTGAGATGGGAGATCACTTAAGTCCTTCCAGAAGTTCTGCCTCTTCGAGTTGTCTGTTTAGGTCACGCATCTTGAGGCTACCTGACGAGGGGATAAAGTTTAGAATAGTTACATCTTCCCGAGGAATTGACCTGATTTCATTGTGTAATGAACTTTATTGCTAGTGATTTTTTTCCTGAAAGTTTTTGTCTTAAATTTTATTTCATTAAAATAATTATATAGACTCTTTGTTGTTGTTAATATTTGCCTGTCTTTTTCCTTTTCCTTTCCACGTTTTAGGTACATATACTTTAAGTCTTCTTTCAAACTTCTTTAAGTTTTATTGAAAAGGATATACAACTGAGTTTTTTTAAAAGGGTTATTCTGAAAAATGTTTTTGTCTTTTAACTGAACAGTTTAGTTTGCTTACATTTATTGTAATTATCTGTATGTTTGAATGTGTTATCTCATTTTATGTTTCCCTATGTCTCAATGTGTTCATGGCTCTTTTCCCCTTGCAGCCTCTTGAGTAGATTAAAAGGTATCTGCTCCCCCATCTTCGCTGCAGTATTATTTACAATAGCCAAGATACGGAAACAACCTAAATGCCTATCAATGAATGAATGGATAAAGAAATGTGTCTAAAATATATATATCCACACACACATACACAATGGAATATTATTCAACCATAAAAGAGAAAGAAACCTTTCCACTTATGACAACATGGATATGGACCTTGAGGGCATTACGCTAAGTGAAATAAGTCAGACAGAGAAAGGCAGAGAAAATACAATGTCACTTTTGTGTGGAATCTCAAAGAAAAAAAACAAACACCAAGCTTATAGATATAGAGAACGGATCGGTGGTTGCCAGAGTTGGGCATGGGGGTTGGGTGAAATAGGTGAAAAGAGTCAAAAGTTACAAATTCCAATTTTAAAATAAATAAATCATGGGGATGAAATGTACAGCATGATGACTACAGTTAATAATGCTGTATTGTGTATTTGAAAGTTGCTAAGAGAGTAGATCTTAAAAGTTCTTATCATAAGAAAAAAAATTCTGTAACTCTGTGTGGTGATGGGTGTTAAGTAGACTTACTGTGGTGATCATTTCCAATACATACAAATATTGAATCATTACGTTGTACACTTCAAAATAATATAATGTTGTATGTCAATTATACGTTAATAAAAAAGGAATCACTCAAAATTCATGGGAATTATATTTGTCTTCAAACATTTTAATGAATCTAAATATTTGACAAAATTTATTTACTATCTGTGAACTATGTCTTTTTCCCCCCTGCTTTTTTCTCCCCAAATCTCCCCAGTACATAGTTGTATATTTTAGTTGTAGGTCCTTCTCGTTGTGGCACGTGGGACGCCACATCAACCTGGCCTAATGAGTGGTGCCGTGTCTGCGCCCAGGATCTGAACCCTGGGCCACCAAAGTGGAGCACGTGGACTTAACCACTCGGCCATGGGGCTGGCCCCTCAACTATGTCTTTGACAACTGCTCTTCTGTATTTTGAGCCATATAAGTATTGTTTTTGATTCTAGATAATTTAACTTTATTAGAAAGGAGTTAATGATTAAAATCACTTAGTGTAAATATATTGAAGGTTTCATTTTCCCAATTTTAGTATTATTAATCTTTGATAAACACACACACACATATACAAGACACAGGATGGGGAGAACACTGAGAATGGCATGTTCTTCTTTATAAAGATAAAATATCTCTGGCTCTTAAAAGCCATGGAATAATATTTTTCATGCATCAATTTATTTCCTTTTGACAACATAAATGTAATTTCTAGATCATCTTTTCTAACATACACAAAGTTTGAAAATAGACTAAAATTCAAACCTCAGAAGATAATTATGGCATAACTATCTGGAGACCTTCCTGACCATAATTTCAGTAATGGAGAACAATTTCAGGCAGGGCTGAACATTATTTCAATGATGGAGAATTACTCAGGGAAGGCATGATACAGGGATTTCAAGAATTTACAGATAGTTGACATTTAAGTAAGTTAGTTCAGAAGAGGCTGAAACAACAATTTTGAGAAGAGTCACAATAGTACATAAGATTCAAAAGACCAACAAACTTTCAGAAGTTGAGAGTAAATAAATGTAAATATATAAATTACTTCCCCTTTGAAGTTAAGGGCTTGACAGGGTTGATTTGGTATTTGGCTAATCAACAGTAACGCAAAACCAATATTTGAGAGAATAGATGTGAAAAAAAAAGTCACCTACTTTAATCAAGGTACGTTGCATAATCAAAAATAAGTTGCAATCTTTGTAGAATAATTTAGAAAATGGGGAACAGTAACAGAATTACATAAAACTAAAATAGTGTAGTATTTAAGAACATAAGCTTTAAAATGAGATTTCCTGGATTCAAATATCTGGTTCCACCACAGTTAATGCTGTTTGACTTTGGGCAACTTATCCTCCCTTTGCTTCATTTTTCTGTAAATTGGAGATAATGGAATCTACCTCATAAGATTTTTTTTAAGAATAAATGGATTAATTATTCTAAAATGCTCAGTACAGTGACTGGCATGTGGTAAGTGCTCAATACATACGATATATTATTGTCATTCAGTATTGCTATTATTACAGTGGTCAGGAAACGCTTCTGTTATGCTATCTTATTTTCTTGCTCTTTTCTGAGGTTGATTATATATATAACCTCTTACATATATGTATATATGTGAGAGTGTGTATTTGTGTGTGTGTGAATTTTTACTAAATTGTGCTTCAGAAAAGTCACCAAGAAGATTTATATTTGGAGGTCCAATTATAAACCAATATTAAGAAGTCAGTGTAGCATAGTGGTCGGGCAGACAGCTGACTTAAAAGCAGACTGCCACTTCCTAGCTGTGTGACCTATCGCAAGTTACTTAATCTCTGTGTGTCTCAATTTTGTCATCTGTAAAATGTTAATAATAATAATATTTTCCTCTTGGAGGTGTTGTGAAGATTAAGCAACTTTACATGTAAAATACTTAGAATGGTGTGACAGTAATTATTTAGATATCATTATTACTAGGTATTAAATAATGATTATGTGTTTATTTTAATTACAATTCTACCCTCTTGAATACTTTATTGTACAAACAAAATGACAATGTAGTCACATGTACCCACAGGTATATTTAAATGTCATGAAACCAAATTCAGCTTTCTGCATTAGGATTTCTATATAATCAGGACTCATTTAAGCTACACATGATTAACTTTCAAAATAGATGTAGAAACCACATAGGTTGACTTTCTATGTTCTTACCTACTGCAAATGCCACCCAGCTACATAACATTTAGTCGTTTCTTTTTTTCCTTTCCTTCTTCTGCCTTCTTCCAAATACAAGGGAAATATTTGTGCTGTACTTTTTAAAACAGTGGTCATTCAGCCCTAAGAAAATAATATGCTTAGTATAGTTTTGAAATGTTATCCCCACTAAATCTTTTCTCATCTACATTCCTCCATCAATTTTTAACCTTACTTTGAGATTTCGAAGATGTATACACAAATAAAATAGATGAAAATTTAATAATTTCTTAAAAAAAGTTTTATTAAAGTATGTTAAAGTTTTACAAACAGCGATGTGTCTATTTGTGTTTTGTTTCAGAAAAAATAAAAGAATTTCAAGTATAACTTTTTGAGACTGCCTGTGGGGAAAGAACATACCATTAAAATATGATCTGTATGTAGCAAACTATTATTAGTAGCAAACTCTTGAAACTTCATATGCAATGGCTAAAATTAGCTATACTTTTAGATGAAAAACTCAAGACAAAATAATTGAATTATGGTAAACAAATTAAGGAATAATTTTGTTTGTGTGTTGCTGCAAATAAGATACTTATCTGTGCAATAAACTGATCAAAAATCAAAGGAGGGTTTGGCCTCATGGCCATAAGTTCGATGTGTTCTGCTTTGATAGCTTGGGTTTAGTTCCTAGGTGCAGACCTACACTGCTTGTCAGTGGCCATGCTGTGGTGATGACCCACATACAAAATAGAGGAAGATTGGCATGGATGTTAACTCAAGGTGACTCTTGCTTGAGCAAAAAGAGGAATATTGGCAATGGATGTTAGCTCAGGGAAAATCTTCCTCAGTAACAATGACAAAAAATCAAAAGGAATATGAATATGATATTCATAGTTAAAGATATTTTATAATGTCTTAAGGTAAAATTTATTTCTTCCAAAAAAAGTCTATTTGCTCAGTTAGTAAGTATAATAGCAAATTTGACTCTTTCTAATGGTTTTTCACATACAATTTCTTTTGATTGCAAACCATCCTGTTATATTATTATTTTCAGGTAGATGACAGAGGGGAGATATGAGGCTAAGACCAAGCATTTGAAAGTACAATTTCTGACTTTAAGCACTGAGTCTTCTGACTTCACTCCTCTGAATATTGAGGAGAATTCAATGCTTTAAAATTGGGAAATTGTAAACCATTTCCTTTAAATCAACTATACCCATCCTTTCTTTGGCTGTAGAGCATGAATAAATTTTTAGAATTTTTATATCCTACAGTGTATAGCAATTGCAAATATCTGCACTGTAAGAGATAGTGACTGAAAACTTACTATGCTTCCTCCTTAAGTATTCACAGTCACTTATGGGAATCTTTCTGTTGAAAAGGGAAGGAGGGGAAAGTGTCTTTTATTTTTTTTGAGGAAGATTAGCTCTGAGCTAACACCCACCACCAATCCTCCTCTTTTTGCTGAGGAAGATTGGCCCTATGCTAACATCTGTGCCCGTCTTCCTCTATATTTTTATACGTAGGATGCCTGCCACAGCATGGCTTGATAAGCAGTGCATATGTCCACGCCCGGAATCAGAACCTGTGAACCCCAGGCTACTGGAGCAGAGCACGTGCATTTAACCTCTATGCCACTGGGCCGGCCCCAAGGGGAGATTGTCTTCTGATTTGAAAATAATATGAGCAGTGTCTAGCTCACTGTTCTACATGCAATATGTAATAATGAAATGAAAATAAACAGTTTTAAGCTGTGATGAATAACTCAGAGATAATAGGTGTAAAAGCATTGGGAATTTACTCCTATATTCATACATTTAAGAAAGCAGCCTCTGTAAACACTGTCTTTCCGACCAAAGGCAATAGTGAGGCTCAAAAGGCAAATGCCACCAAGCAAAAGTGATTAACCATTTAAGCAGGTCCTGGTTGGAGTTCAGAAGTGGTTGGTTACAAGAGAGCTTGGTTTGGCCCACGGCTAAGCCTTGAGTCCATGGTTGTATTGGGAAGACACAGTCACAAATTTTGGCATCAAGATGTTTTTTGTTGATTCTGATCCATTCCAGGAAGCAAAGGCTCTGGTTCCCTCTTAGAGGGCTCTGGCTCCTTGATTTCTACACCCTCTAGGCTAAAGGCCGTTTCAAGAGGGAAGCTTAAACACACATGCTCAAGGCTCAGTGGAATGTTCTTTGTCAACGAGAATAAAATTCCCTGATTCTGTTTTACCCATTCTCTGTCAAACGAACCATGTGATACTGGACCACCAATGATGACCTACTTTTAGTAAGAGTGGGGTTGATCTTAATGATTCATAAGGTGAATAACAAATCTAGAGACAAAGAGACATTGCCATATTTAATACAGTGAGAGCTGCTAACTCCAGAGAGAAACAGGGCAACCAAACCCTATAGAACTTAAAATATTTTTGTTTGTTTGAGGAAAGAAGATGGGGGACTGCCAAGTTCATATTATTACGTCATTGAGGAAAAATGCAAATGAAGATTGGATGACAATAAAATCACCTGTTTTTTGTGCTTTCTGGCCAAGTTGCTACTAGAAGATTGTTTTCATATTAAAAAGAAAAAGCTAAAGCATGGGGAGTTAAGGATCTTGCTACTTTGGCACAGGTGACAACAGCAAACCTGTACATTTTCTTATACAGGTAAATACACGTTTGGGGAAAACTTAAATGATTGTGCACAAAATGCCCTGTAAATATGAACAGAATAATGTAATTCTGAGTGCACTGGAGAAATGTGCAATGGGGTTTTGTCAGGTTCCACAGGTACTTGCTGTGGTTCAATGAATCAACGTTGAGTAAATAAATCTCACTCATTGTTAGCTTTGGAAAAAGAAAGCAAGAAAAACACCCACCAAATTAAAAATATATGGTTTTTAGGGTTTTGTCTCCCTCACTGCACCTTGGGGAATGATTTGAGAGATAGTGAAACATTCTAGTTTTTGCCTTTGGGAAAGGTCAGAGATATAAAAATTTTTCTAAGACAGAATGCGGAGGGTCTGCTTGCCTGGGGCTAATCGAGTGCATTTGATTAGAGGGAAAAGAAACCAACAACAGAAACAGCCTTTAGACAGCTTTCCTGGAGTGTTGACTACTCACACTAATCGTCAACACCTGGCTGCACACCACTGCCGGGGGAGAAGAAAGCACCCCTCTCTTTCATTTTTCTTCCTTTAAAAGGCCAAACATGCTGACTTTGGATAGATTTCAATCCTACTTTAATTCATTAAAAAGTGAAACAAAATCACCATTTACATCCTTGACAGCTGGCAGGTTTCATGTGTTCTTACTGCTCCTGCCAAGTAGCAAAAGTTTCATTCAACTCAGTCACGGATCCTTGGAGAGCTGTGAGTGTGGAGTCCATCAAAACACAGTGGTAACAATGGCATGGGGACCTGCAGGCATGGGGGTATTATGCCAATGCACCGGTGTGTAGGAAGCCATAACTTTTTAGAACTTCAAAAAGAAACTACAACAAAAGCTTTGAGATGGCCCAGGTCATGGAGAGTTTCTGTGACACTTGGAGTAGAAACGTATCAAAATGTTGATTATCTTTAAAATGCTTTCTAGATATGTAAAGTAAGAAATGTATTTTTAAGGAAACATGCATCATAAGAGGAACCAGGGAATTTAATTACCTCCCATTAAAAAAAATACAGAACAGTGGAACTTGTAGTGGGTGAATGGAAATAAAACTGAGAATTGGAAATATAGCAGAATATTAAAGGAAATATAGCAGAATATTAAAGGTTTAAAGTACATTTGCTTTGATTAAAGAAAATAGCACTGGGGGCGGCCTGGTGGTGCAGCGGTTAAGTTTTCAGGTTCCGCTTCAGTGGCCCGGGGTTTGCCATTTTGGATCCCAGGTGCAGATCTACCTACTGCTTATCAAGCCATGCTGTGGCAGGCGTCCCACATGTAAAATAGAGGACCATGGGCACGGATGTTAGCTCAGGGCTAGTTTTCCTCAGCAAAAAGAGGAGGATTGGCAGCAGATGTTAGCTCAGGGCTAATCTTCCTCAAAAAAAAAAAGCACTAATTTCCTATGAGGATGAGGGTGTGTTGTGGGTGGAGTGGGGGTAAAATCATGAATTAGGAGCTTCTCAATGTTATTTACTTGAGGAAACAAAAACCTGAATTAAAACATGCCCATAAGAAATGACTAGATATAAATTAGTTAATTATGATAAAGTTTGGATTTCTCTTTCTAACTGTAATTTTCTGTTGGCTTAAACAGGATCTTGGTTAATTATAACCATTTCTAGCCTTGCAGTGAGAGATAATGTAGGAACAAGTAGCTAAGCAGTAATTGCATATTGTAGCCAAGATTATTTGCCATAGATATGAAATGATACCAAAGGAGCTACATAGCCCAGGGTTTAGAGATCTACTTTTGAAGTCCGATTCCCTGAGTTGCTATCTCATTTTTGCTTTACTAGATGTGTGACTTCAGGCAAATTACTTAATCTCTCTAAGCTTTAATATCTTTATTTACAAATTGGAATAAAATAACAGTATCTACTTCATAGTTACGGTGAAGATCAAATAAGACAATGATATAAAGAATATTAACCAAGTTACATTATAAGCACATGATAAGCACTCAAAAGCGTTAATGGTAATTATTACCATAAGCTAAGGTATATGTTTATTTACTAGTCTCCAGAAGTGCCAGCTTAAATAATATATTCAAGTGCCACACTCACGAAGTAGGAGTTTGTCACCCTTGGCCATGAGGGTCAAATGGTTGGGAGACTAGATATGGATGCCACTGCTCAGCTTTGTTCTTACTGCTTTAGAATAGAAGCAGAATTTTAACTTAAATCCCTATTTTTGGTTAAGACTTAAGACTTTTTGACTAAATGAAGAGGGTAGAGACAAACCTAGAATCAAATGGAGTATATGCTTTGCTTATCTTTTGAGTTTTTCATTATATTTTAATACTTAAATGTTTTACTTAATCAATTAGTACGCAACAAGTGTATGTGTGTGTGTGTGTGTTTGCATAACCAGCCTTTGAGGACAACATCACCACCATTACCAATGGCTTGTGGAAGGGATCCACAGTCACTTTCGTAACTGAGTCTCAATCCAGCTTGGGAGTATTGCCAAATTAATATGGCTGGCTTTATTAAATTAAACAACAGCTTTAGGCATAAGAAACTATTTGCCAATCTTCACTATATTATAAAAAATAGCTGTTTTGTCAATCGTAGGCTGTTTCTACTACTTGATTGTGTAGGTTTTGTGTTGTTTCAGTTAGTTATTTTTATATGCCTGTAATTTTCTGACTACTGCTCCTTATCTCCGGTAGGAGGAATGGTTCAGAGCTGCAACTACAGCCCAGAAAGAGGACTGCTGTTGGCTCTAGAACAAGAAAGCCAGAGGCACTGACTTTTCCTGCAAAATGTAATCATTATGGCATGTGTTCAGCCTTAGGTTGTTTCATTTATTAAGCCAACAAATTCTTAAAACAACAACCTCCTTTTGGAAAATCATCTTGTTGCTTTTTGCCTGTGCAAGATCCTATTTGTTACAGATATGTTTTTTTTTTTTTTTTTTTAAATATAATCTCAGGACAAGTGTCAGCCACTAAAGTTCATTTTCAGAAAAACAATGAAGGGACTTCTGGTCATTATTATTTTTATGTTCTTATTTATCTCAGTGTGAAAAGATGAGAGACATATTTTGTTTCCAGCCAGACTTTATAGTGAGAAGTTTGGTGGGTAATGAGTTTTTGGATACATTTTTAAACAGCAGGCAAGACCAAGAAATGTTTCTCTAAAGGTCTGTGAGTCTTCCACTTTGTAAGTACTGATGTTTCTGGACTGGCATAGAATTACAAACTTCAATATATGTGAAAGATATTGGACAGAGTCACAAAAGATGTCATAGCCATTCTCTGTGAATTATTGATTTCTCTAATAATTTTAGCTATAATTTTAAAGTCTATTGTTTTGTAGACATGCATGCTTTATGAAAAAGAGAACTGTCATAATAAAGACCTTTGGTCCCTAAGAAAGATATTTTCAACATCTCAAAGGCGAAATATTTAAAGATGCAATCTTACTCTATGAAATACTTACTCCTTGTAACAGCACCATTTTTTATAAGTTGTTAAAATACTGTTTCCAAAAGTTAAAACATGTTTCTCATACAAATATAAAATAAACAATGTCAACAACTGTGTTCAACTCATTCATTAATGAGGGAACCGGCCAAATGCTAATAATAGTTCAAAGAGCTTTCGAGAAGCTGAGTATCTAAACGCAATTTAAGAAAAGACAGTTTGAATAAGATTGTAAGTTTAGATACAATGCTGGTTAATCTCCTAAAGGGCAAAAAACCGTAATCCTTGGGGTTATCTTTTATTTTGCATGAGAATAATTTGCTGATCTACCTGACAAAAATCTACAAGTTAAAATGTAACTTCAGTAAGTCTGACACTTTAATGAGTTCTAAACAGGGAGTTGAAAAAAAAAAGTATATTCTCATAAGTACTTAAGTAATTCTTGGGAGGTCTGGGCCACCCTCATCTGCCATTGAAAAGACATACCATTTTCTTTTTTTTTTTTTTTGCCTTATTTTCAAATTTTAGATAATTTTTCTTAACAAAATAAAACCATGATTTTCCATGGCTAGGAAAATGGTACTTCTCTCCCACCACTCAGGTTGCACACTGAATCCCGTTGATGCTTCTTTCACAGTACGTCCAGTATAATATTCCTAAAGCAGATTCCATGGAACAAATGGGATTCATGGGCAAACACACTTAGAAATGTTGACATGTTCTTTTTTCCATTACTGGTGGAGTTACAATTGGACCTTGGATATCATTAGAATTAGTGGCGAAGAGCAGAACGTTCTCTGTTTCATGTATAGGCTTAGAAAGAACTTGATACAGATCATGGACGAAAGGGCTACCACACTGGAATGCAACTTTAGTTACAGACAGCTAAGAGATTAAAGTTCTTTTTCTTTGTCAAAGGTACTCTATGCATTTAATGTTTTTCTTTTATTGACATTAGGTCAGGAAAATGGATAGACTTTGTCATACTTGGAAATTAGACACTGTCCAACCCCAATTCCCTTGGAAGGTGGAGCTGAAATCAGGAGAAAGTCTGAGGAAGAAGAAAGAGATGCATAAAAATGTCTCTGTTAATATTAATTATGGATCAAAATACGGATCTTGGGCCTCTAAATCAACCCCAAAGAGAAGGAATTCCAAGGATCAAAAACCAAACCACTAGAACAATCTAAGCATTTCCTTAACTATATGGGAGTAATTCTTTGCTGTATCTTGGACTAAAATAAGTTATTTCAGAGTAATGTTACTATTAAATACAAATAATAATATTAATAATGAGTACCTCTTGTGTGTGAGAATTTCTACTCACTCTTGGTTTTAACTATTTTCCCATATCTCAGCTCAGTTTCACAAACCTATCATATGTAGCTGATTTTTAATTTTTATTTTTTGAATTTTCTTATATTTTTATTTTTATTGAGATAACATTGATTTATAATATTAAATTTCAGATATATATCATAATATTTCAATTTCTGTGTAGACTACATCACGTTCACTACTCAAAGACTAGTTATGAGTCACCGTGCACATGTGCCCTATTACCCTTTCTGATTCTTCTTTAAGAAAGAAGTTCTTATAACAAATTGGATTAATTTTCCCATAGATTGCATATAAGTGTTGATGATTTTCCCATTGTTTGAGTTGACTATTAGTAATACTTTTGAAAATCAGTTGTGTCACAAGAGTTCTATTCTTGGGAAAATAAACCAGTAAGAGCTGGAATTGCATAAAGAAAGTATAACACTGAAACTCTAAGTATTTATTTCTAAATTTTGAAATGTATTTCAAACAGAAGAAGTGCTAGCAAACTCATTTTTATTAATACTTTGTATGATATATGTTTAATCACTAAAGTAATCTTTCTGTCCTGTTGGATGACCTGATTTTTTCAAAATTGCAATTCCACTATGTCTTCAGAATCTTATAATATAGACCCTGTATTAGTTTGCTCAGGCTATCATCAGTAAGTACCACAGACTGGGTGACTTAAACAACCATAATTTATTTTCTCACACTTCTGGAGGCTAGAAGTATGAGATCAAGATGCCAGCAGGGTTCGTTTCTTCTAAGGCCTTTCTCCTTGGCTTGTAGATGGTCGTCTTCTGTACCGTGTGTCTTCACATGGTCTTCCTTCTGTACATGTCTGTGTCCTAATTTCCTCTTCTTGTAAGGACACCAGCCATATCAGATTAGGGCCCACTCTAATGACCTCATTTTAGCTTAGTTATCTTTTTAAAGATGTGAGACGATAGAATATATTTGTATTGGTCTCTGCCTCCAGTTCCTGGCACAAGGTTCCCGAAACCCTTGTAATTTCCTGGGTTATAGAAGAATCTTTTGTTCTAATGAGGAGACTCTAGGTGGGCTCCTGGATGGCTCCTGGATGAGGGCTGGTCACCGGAAAGACCAAGCCAGGATTAGAAGCTTGGACTTTTCAGCCCCATCCCCATTCTCTGAGAAGGGAGAAGGGCTAGAATTGGAGTTATGATCATTCATGCTTAGGTAATGAAGCTCCCATAAAATCCCAAAAGGATGAGGTTTGGAGAGTTTCCAGGTTGGTGAACACATCCACGAACTGGGAGGGGGATGCACCCCAACTCCACAGGGACAGGGTCCTGCACTCAGGACCCTGCCAGACCTCAACCTATGTATTTCTACATCTGGCTGTTCATCTGTATCATTTACCATATCTTTTAATAAACCGCTAAATTTAAGTAAGTGTTTCCCTGAGTTCTGTGAGCCACTCCAGCAAATTAATCAAACCCAAAGAGAGGGTCATGGAAACCTCTGATTTGTAGCTAAGTTGGACAGAAGTTGTGGGTAACCTGGGGACCTACTGCTTGCAATTGGAGTCTGAAGTAGGAAGCCATCTCGTGAGACTGAGCCCTTAGCCTGTGAGATCTGACATTATCTCCAGGTCCATAGTGTCAGAATTAAGTTCAATTGTAGGACACCCAGCTGGTGTCAGAGAACTGCTTGGTGGGGGAAACCCCCACACATCTGATGTCAGAAGTGTTGTGAGTGTGGTAGTGTGAAAGTAAAGGAGACACACAGGAGGAAGGATTGGGCTTTTTCCTACTCAGGAGGAAAAGGCTGAGGTTTTTTCCTACTCTAGCTACTATCCCCAAATGCAGTCACAATCTGAGGTTCTGGGAGTTAGGACTTCAGCATACAAATCTGGCAGGGTATGCACTTCAGCTCCTAACAGACGTCAAATCTGCCCAATAGCAAATTTCAATCTTAAACAGTTGTGATTGAACCAGATTTGGCAAAGAATGACTCAAGTCATATTTTCCAGTCATCTAAATGTTTAAATACATACTGCATATGTATTCCACCTCACCTGTTCTCTTTGCCCAGTATGCATTAGATTTAGTTGTCACTCCTTTGATTTCCAAAATTGCACCACCCAGTTCCACAATTAGCTCTAATGAAGTTAAAAATCACCCATGCTAATGACTCTCTGTTTAGAATTTAATCACTGAACTTGTACTAAGATTATTTTTAATATTTTCGATCCAAATATACTGAAACACATAGAGTTCAGTGAGTGTTGACAAAAATCTCAATTTTTATATATTTACTTTCTGATTTTCTTGGTGAGAGAAAGGGAGGATAATGAATTTCCAGAAGAAAACTAGAACTCTCACCCTGACAAATGCAGGGAAGGGAATTTGACCCTTTAAGAAGGTGGGAAACCATAAATGGTGTAACTGTGTACTGAGGAGACTCAGCTTGGTGGGGATAAAATCACGAAATTATGTCTTAACCATCACCACCTACAAAATTGTAGAATGAAATCTCTCTTCTCTATTGGATAACATTTTGGGCAGATTTGATAATTTCTTAGGCAATTTCAATACTCAAAATTTTTGGCTACACCAATTTATAACTTCAGTATAGCACTTGCTAAAATGATTTTTCTCTCCCCCATTACCAGAAACAAAAAGTTCTAAGTATCCCGTAATATAAAGTAAGTCGCTAACAAACTGATGACATTCTGTCCGCCCCCTGTTGCCGGCCAGTTCTGAAGGCTGGTGGAAGCCTGCCTGTCTCTTTTACTTCCCCTCCCTGCCCTCACCTTGGAGCACGGGCATATGTGTGCAGAGCACAACTTAGTTACGCATTACTTGGCTCCTTCTACCTCCTGCTAAATTTGTTTCCTCTTGTCTGTAGGATCAAGGGGAAAGTTCAAAAAGAGGGCATGTCATTCATGTCTTTTCTGTGGCTGTGTTGAAATGTTGGATGTCTCCTGGGGAGGATGTGTGAGTTCAGAGAATCCAGTAAGAACGCCCCCCGCCTTCCTCACACATACACACACACACTGCATGCTGCACAATGCGCAGACAAGGGAGATCAAGCCTGACTAAATCCCTTTCAATTCCTCTCAGCACATACCCATGCTGGTAGATCCATTTGTGCTTTCTTCTCAATTTCTTTTCCCCTAGCCAGCATCTCTCTTATTGGGGTTCAGGTAAGATAGCTAAAATCCATCTACCTTCCATAGCCTTCACTTAATCCACAGAAAACTCATAATTTTTGCCATGACAAACAGTGTGAGTGGATAATATTCT
This sequence comes from Equus przewalskii, assembly GCF_037783145.1. Taxonomy (NCBI): domain Eukaryota; kingdom Metazoa; phylum Chordata; class Mammalia; order Perissodactyla; family Equidae; genus Equus; species Equus przewalskii. The sequence goes on along the minus strand of NC_091832.1, from coordinate 104,189,351 downwards.
ACTTCTGCCTCCTCTCTCCACCCTGAGGTCAGTCCAATCTCTTGATTTCCCTCTTCAGAGACATGTAGGGAAGACTATAAGTGAGTCTTTTGGAGGACCCCGTCAGTTTGGTTTTGTGCTTTCTCCTACAGGCTGAGTTGTTCTTCTAAGGCTTCTTCCAGGTGATGGTCATACAAACGGAGAGCGGAGGAATGGGGCTGGATATGCTGACTGGTGGCTCTGGAGGAAGAAGGTTATCTGTGGATTTCTTTAGATCGTGGAATACTCAGAAAATTTTGCCTTCGGTTCGTAGCTGTAGTTTCCAATTCAAGGCTCTCAAGATTCATTGGAAAGCAACTGTAGTGGAAATGGCCAACGTGTAAGACACTGAATTCTGACCGTCTTGGGATTTCCTTGGAAATCTAATTTTTTAAACAATGAAAAGGAGAATTGAAGAATGCTCTTTCTAAATATATTTTCTCAATTCTTAGAAGTTCTAAACATAAGCTTATTTGTATGGCAGATCTGCGTTGATTTTCATAACACATAGTACTCTGGGTTTATATCCCTGATTCCTAAATGCCATTTGTTTACTATTAGAATCTTTTTATCTCTGTGGTTTTAATTTCCCAATATTTAGAATGATAAAAATTCTTGTCCTATATCCAAGTACCTTTAGAAACGACAAAGACAAAAAGGGTATGTAAGTGTTTTATAAACTGCAAAATGCTAAGAAATACAAAATAGTATTGTGAGATTTTTTTGGTCCTACTCAAAACTTATTTGTGCATAAAAGTGATTTTGCAAAGAAGAAGTGCAGGCTTTGGAAGGAATAAAAAAAATCACCCAACCCAGTCTTTTTTCTCTCATAAGACCAGCGAAGAGAAATAATGAAGACCAATCACTTAGACTCCGAATAGGAGGGGAGCCAATTCCATTGCTGTACCCTCAAGCCCCGTGATGGAAATGGGAAGAGCAGCCACTAGCCTCTGAGCTGGAACTAAGATTTGCTCAGGTAGGTTTCCTTCAAGAGGCAGTGGTTCAGAATAAGAAACTTGTATTTGGACAGTACTGGGTTCCCTTCCCACTTACATGTAGTATGATCTTGGTCAGGTGGCTCACGTGTAAATGAGCATAATGATTCTACTACATTGGATGGATGAAAACACTTGTAATATGTTAGTGTACAACATGGTCTTCACTATTATACATTATTAGCTCTTGCTGGGCATTAGCATTATTTGAAGTGCTTTACATGAATGACATCATTTATGTAGTTCTAAGTGCCTGACATACATTATGTGTATTGCATGCTTATATGTACTACCTACTTTTTAAGCTAAATAGTTAGCTGTAAGAAGGGCTAGCAAAAGCAAACTTTGTCCAGTTCTCCATAAAACTTTTGTACTTTCAACCATGAAATTGGAAAGCATGGCAACATTAGGGCAATAAGCAGAGAGCTGGAAGGGCTGTAGACCACAGAATACGGGTTTGCCCTCTGGCCACATAATTACTGGCAGCTGCAGGCACAGTCTTTTGCGCAGGTTTTCTTGGACCCATACTGCATTACTATGTAACTGATCTCTCTTCAATACTATTCCACTGGACGTAAAGTTTGCTCATTTCATTCTCAGTGTGTAGTTGCAAGATTGAAGAACTGCAGTTTCAAGTCTGGAATGGAAAATATGCTTGCTGTCTCTCAACAGATTATATAAGAACTCCTCTTGATAAACTTCTTTTTAATCTCGTATTTATAATATGGTAGGCCTTAAAAGGATGTTATACATAAGCAAGACCTACATTTTTCAGAGGACTCTGCAGAATCTAAATATATGTTCTGAGAAGAAAAGGATCCCATGGTCAAAATAATTTGGAAAACATCCGTATATATAGATTAAACAACTTTCTTTAGCAAAAGACTTCTAGAAATCTGTAGTACTTTAATGTGCTTTCTAAGTCTGCAAGAAGGGAAGAGTCCTGGGCTCCCTTTTCACCCACATAGAGTGTGATCTTGGGAAGTCGCTTACATGTAAATGAGCACAATGATACTATTACACTGGGTGGACGAAAAAATTTGTAATATGTTGGTGCACAATATTATCTACATTATATATCTATTTTATAGAGAATACAGTGTGTGTCTATCTGCCCAATGACACTTTTCATGGAGATTCTCCTGGGAATAATACTCCGTGGAACACAGTTTGGGAAATAATTATCTAGATCTACCATCCTTATTTTTCAGATGAGGAAACTGAAGCTTAGAAAAATCACCCTGAAAGTAACTGGAGTATTAATGTGAGTCTGCATGAAAATTACCCCCATTCTTTCCCCTTCGCTCACCACATCAAAGTAAACCTTGAAGTGTCCTATTTGAAACATATCTGGCAGCTCCAATCTGAGTAGGTGGGCCATTCCATGTGAAGTCCTTTCAGGGTAAACCACAGTCTCTCATGCTCCCAATTTTTCCTCATCTTTTCACAGAGGTGAGAAAATCACATTTCAATGTTTTTGTCTGATATTTTATTTCTAAACTTAATATAGATGCTATCTACTCTGTAGATAGTGGCCTTTTATTTACTTCTAAATTCATCCATCTGGCACCCAGCCGCAAGATTCATTCATAAAAGCTTTCTAAGAATCTAAGAAATAGAATCTCTTTTGAACATCATTTGGTTTAGTTTAGCCAAAGCAAAGATTAATGGCTGGGGGTGGGAGGTGGGGTAGAACCTTTCTAATAATTAGACCTCAACTGAAGCGTGCAGTTGTCCTTAAGGGGAGTATTTGGTCGGAATTAGCAGCCTCTGCTGCAAACCGCTTACCACAGACTCCTATTACTTTTGCCGTCAAATTGCCCAGTTTGCTTCTGTCTCTGAGTGTAACTCATATTGGGTGTTGTCTCTGTTTCTGTGTGTGTGTTTCTCACATTTTTGACTTTGAGGGATTAAGACCAACAGACAGAAACCAGGAAACAAATCATACAGATGACTTATTTATCCCTTCTCTAACATTCTTTCTCAAAATACTGTCCATATTATTCTGATACTGAAATGATATCAAGGATTCTTAATCTATGGAGAATTCTCTTGAAAGGACAGAGATCCTCAAGGACTCCAAAGACTTTCTGGAAGTTTGTGTCTTAAGCCATGTGTGTAAGCACCATATTCTCTTATGGGAACTCTTTCTGGTTACTATTTTATTATTATTTCATTCATCACAATGTCTTGAGAGAAACACATACCTGTGACTTGGACAATATTTCTGAGTTGTGTCAAATCTGCTGTTTCAGCTTTATACCTCCAGGAAGAAGCTTCCAGCATCGCCCTCTGATTACCATCGTATCTGTTGATTTAACAGATCTATCCTTCATGATGGTTTTCCTGCACGTGGGTGTTAGTCTACTGCAAACTGAAGCACTCTTTTTTTCATTAAAGTACTTCATAAAGTTCTATCATTCTTTCCTCACTCAAATTTTTATTCATTTAATTTTTATTTTAATTTCTGTCATGGCTTCCTCCTCCTTTTTCATTATTTTCAGGCCTTAGATCTCCCTTCCTAGAATTCCTTTCCCAGGCCTCTAGCTTGATCACCATTTGAAGACTTTGTGAGTCTCCACAATCTGAGTTTAGGGACTGGAGACCACTTGTATAGTTCTGCTTGTTCAGGACAGAGAAGCTCCTTTGTTTAAGTGAATTATCCACATAAGACATTTTACTTGTGACACTAAATTGTTCTTAATACAATATAAATTTCATTAAGTTATAAAGTTTTATAAAATTTGTGGAAGACATAAAATTGGACAAGTGTACACATCATATATAGATATGTGGCAAAATTCTTTATTATATAAATCTTAATTTAGATCAGTGGTTCCCAATTTGGAGTGGATTTACCCACCAGGGGTATTTGACAATTTCTGGTGACATTTTGGATTGTCTCAACTGAGGGATGCTGTTGGCATCTAGTACCTAGAGGTCAGGGATACTGCTAAACATCCTACAATGAACAGGAACAGCCCCCTGCAACAAAGAATAATCCATCCCAAAATATTAGTGATGCCTCCGTTGAGAAACTCTGATTTAGATGATAAAGGAGCACACTGTAAGTGCTCTAGCTATAGTGGAACATTTGTTAACATATTATCTTTGTAAAATACGCTCAACAGATGAATGGAAAGCCATGGAAGACTAGCTTCGCTAGCAAAACACTTGAATCTTACTATCAAATAAAGTATTACTGAAGTGTCTAAGATTTTAGTACAGAATAGCAAAGGTTAATGGGAATAAAGTAATCTTTCCTTTCTTTCACTTTTTATTCATATTTTCTTATGCAACTATGCTCTTTGACATTTCCTACTTTCTTCAGAATGAGATGGTTTGGCCTTTTGTCTATGACTCATTTGTCCTTAGACACCAACTTTTATTTAAAAGCAGTTTCAAACCTTCTAACCTCAAGCCAAATGTATTGGCAGGTCTTTCCAATGCCTCCAGATAATCCATGGTACGGACAGCATATTTTCTTTAAAGCCTTAAATCCCGGGTTGTAAAGTACCTATAAATGAATGTTTTCCTTGTGGTGGGAAAATGTCTTATTTAAAAATTGTTTAATAGCCTGCCACTGTCAAAGGATAACATTTAGACACTCAGCCAAGATATTGGTGTTGATGCTAATTCCCTTCTGCTTTTTATAGCTCATGCATGACTCTCACACACTCAATATTTTAGTTGTGTGCTACAGACCTTCAACTGAAGCAATTCTTGGAAACAACATGATATCACGAGTCTGTTATAGCTATTAAGTCATGGCAGCTAGAGTGGAAATGAATACAACAAAAACAATTTATATAGGAATATGTTTCTCAGTGGATCAGTTTCAATATAGCTCCCTGTGGTTGAATCAAGTTTATCCTAAAGGCCAGTGTTTCAGCCAGCGTCCACATAGACATAAATAACACAGTGATGACAGAAATTTTATTTCCTTCAGTTTCAGGTTTGATATAAGTGCATATCTGAAACTTACTTGACAATAAATCAGGCTATAAGAGAAGTTAGGAAGGCTAATATTATGTACCCTTATCTCCCAAGAGGTCATTCTCATTTTTTGCTCTTTTCTTCTGGATATTTCTATCCTTGAGAAATCTCCTGTCATTCTGCAAACAAGTTTTAGCATGAAATCTAAAGTTTGATTTTATAATGACTGGTGCAGCCGTGCTGTTCTCTCCAGATGACGTTACAGTGCCCTCACGTCCTGTCTGGAGTGTTCAAAGGCTTCAGGAATTCGCAGAGAACTATTGAAGCTATTGATGCTGCATGCAGACAACTGTCCTTTCTGTCCCCTGTCTAGATAGTTGCCCAGTTATCTGCCAAATCTTCACCTTTCTTTCTACTGTGCAAACTCCTCAGCATTTGTGAGGCATAAACAACTTCTTCCACACGGATGACAGAAGGCCCTGAACACTTAGGCATTTTTTTTTTAACCTGGGTGAAATTCAATTTACTCTCTTGTAGAGATATAACTTTACAACATATATCTGCATTGATTATACTGTGGTTTGGAGTGCCAGAAGGGTAAAAATGGATTGAGGAGTGATGATAACAAGGAACTTGTAACTTTTCAACAAGAGCTGACCAAGGCAGTGTCCAGGGAGGGAAAGGCAAAGTGTATTTATTTTGTGATATTTTTCCTTACCTAAAAGAAAAAGAAAAAAATGACAAAGAGAATAAGTAGACAAGTATTAACCTTACTAAAAAAAAAAAAAAGCATATTTTGAAGTCATATCACATTTGCTCAACAAAATACCATGCTAACAATGTACCCTTGCATGTTGTTTTTATTATTAGCAGTAATAAACCATAGAAAGTTCTTTATTTGATGGAATTGGTTTTGATAATTGGTTGGTTCATGGAAAAATTCAACAAACTGTAGTAATCATTAAAAAAGACACCTCTGTCTAAAAATTTTAATTTTTATTGTAAGCATAAAATGTATTATCATTTATCAATCTTTTGATATAGCATAATTTTCTTTTGTTTTCTAAGTAGAGACCTCTTCTGTGTCATTTGTCTCAAATCATCATCACCATTGCTACTATTGTCATCCTTCAAGCTATATTCTAGCTGCCACAGGTCCCAAAACTTGGTAGTAATTGATAAATCTTGACCCTTAGCAAAACTTTAAAATATTCAGAATTCAACCATTTCTCAACCTTTTGTCTCTACCACTTTAGTCCAAAAAGGATGAGCCTCCTAACCAGTTAGCTTCTGGCTTTCATCTTTCTTTTCTACCCAGCAGCCAACGTGATTCTGTAAAAGGAGGGCAGATCTAGCCACTTTGCTCAAACTTTCCAATGGCTTTCACCTTACACAGAAAAATACTCAATTCTTCTCCACGTTCTGCCAAATTCTACATGCTCTGCACCTTCCTCTGGCTCTCTGACTTCACCTGCTTCCACTCTCCCCTCACCCCCTGCTTTCTAGTCACATGATCTCCCTAACTAAGGTTCCTAAACTCACATCCTTGGCACTTGCTGACCCCTTCATGTGGGAAAGTTTTGCCCTCACACAGCCATGTGGCTGTTCCTACCTTCCTTTGGGGGTTTGCTCACATGCCATTTTAACAGGTCTTCACTGAGCCCCATTTGTAAACAGCACTCCCTTTCAGTTGCTCTGTCCCTGCACACTGATTCATACACCATCTCCAGACACATATTTAGAGGTTCATTGTCTATCTTAGCTGTTACTATCTCTCTCTCTCTCTCTATCACACACACACACACACACACATACAGTGTTTGTCCTTTAGCCTTGAAGCATGATATTGAGTGGGTGGCTCAATCTGGTCACTTTTATAATCTCTTCTAATACTGAGATGATATGACAACACACTCTTATATCTGTATTTTTCAATGCCATTCGTTTTTCTTCTTAATGGCATCAATTTAATTTCTTCCCAGCTCTCTTGAGATCCTTCTTATCCAAACCCATGGAATTTACTCTTCTTTTTGCTTTGTTTTACATTTTGAAATCTATTTTTACAAATATTTCATGAAATTTTTACTTTTCACCATAAAACATTTTCATATACGTAGGCTTATATTCTCAAATAAATTTTAAGCTCCTTGACTTAGGACCATATGCTGGACTGCCTGCCTCTCATTTCACTGGGCACTATTCTGGTTCTGGGCGCATAGATATCACTCAGAAGATAGTCATTAAAATTGATAATTTTGACAAAAAGAAATGACTGTTAATTTTTTTCTAGAACAGAAGTTCTCATGTTTTATGGCTCTTAAAAATAAAGAAAAAACATACTCAGAGACAAACTATAATCTAACTCTAAATAATCTTTAGTTACTTGTAAAAGGAATATTTTAATTTTTTCTTTTTCTTTAAATTCAAAGAGAGTAATTTAAAAAAACCTTAAAGATGGTTAACTCACAGGCTTTTGCTTGAATGGCCCCACTGAAGATCATGTTGAAAAGGCTATTAATCCACGTCCATTAAAATCATTTCCTATGAGTTATCCCAGTAAATATTAATATATAACACGAAGAGATTCCTGTCACATCTAATGTGTTAATTAAGAAATAATTGTATATTTATGGCTTATGCCTTTTTGAGTTAACGAGATAGCAAATCATTTCCTAATCAGGGATTTGAAGAGTATCAAATTGAAGAGCGATTATCGCTATCTGATTACAGTAAATTACAAATTCAATTGGCATACCAATTTCAATTTAAATTAAGGTGTCTGCTGGGAGCCACCTGTGGTAACCCTTTCTCTGACATCCTTTATGATTGTTTTCCTACACATGGATGTTAGTCTACTGCAAACTGAAGCACTTGTCTCTTTTTTTCATTAAAGCACTTTATTAGGTTGTGAGGTGAAAAATACTCTTGCAGCTTGAAATAGATTTTTCAGCACCACAACAATTCAGTAGTAAAAAGCTATGTAGAAAAAAACAAAAGAACGACTGAGTTCATCAAGCTTTAATTCAGGATTTTAAAAATTATGTTTACTCATCTCTAGAACATTAAACTAAAAAGCAATATGATAGAGGCATTTTTCATATATATTATTTTTATTTTTATATCTTTTAAGATACAACAGTATCCTTATTCCTCTTCTTTAGTTGTAAGATTACTCAGATGCTTCTGAGTAATTTATTAGTTTCATAATTTTGTATCTATCCTGTTAATTATTTTCTTGTAACAACTCTTTTTTGTAATATAATTATAGGACTGAGTTTTGCTTAGTAAGCCAACAAAGTATTATTTTTTCTTCCTTATACCATTTGTCTTTTGAGAATCATCCTAAAATATTCTCTTTTTTAATATTTTCTCATTTTCACTTTTGGACCATGTTTCATATTGAAGGTTTAAATTTTCCCTTAATTTACTCAATTTAAGGATAATAAAATAATAAATGTTATCCTTCTATTCTACCATAATCATATATATTTCCAAATGCAGGAAATCAAAACTTATTTATAAGTGTAAATGTCAAACTTAAAGGTAAAGCTTCATTTGAAAATGTCTGTTTTACTATACAGTACTAATTCCATTTCCCTTCAATATATAAAAAGCAAACTAAAACATTAGCTGAAAAATAGTTAAACTTATGTTTTAAGTTAGTACCTAAGCTTTAATGGAGTATACAAAGTTTAACTGTGTATGTAAAAACTTGTTAAATCATTTTCTTTCTGCTGAATTTATAAATGGCTTAGAGAAGCCAATTTAACTTGACAGTATCGTCATAAGTTTCAAGGTTTCGTTGACCCACTTCACGTTACCTATTCTACTAAAATTCAGTGAGAAAATCTTGGGATTCAACAATGAGAGAAATGACGCATATGAAGCAGTAAAAACTACAAAATGAAACCATCAACAAAACGACAAAGCAATCTACTGAATGGGAGAAAATATTTGCAAATCATATATCTGATAAAGGGTTAACACCCAAAATATATAAAGAACTCATACAACTCAATAGCAAAAAATCCAGACAATTTGATTAAAAAATGGGCAGAGGATTTGCATAGACATTTTTCCAAAGAAGACATACAGATGGCCAGCAGGTACTTGAAAAGATACTCAACAGTACTAATCATCAGAGAAATGCAAATCAAAACCACAATGAGATATCACCTCACACCTGTTAGAGCTATTGTCAAAAAACAAGAGAGAACAGGTGTCGGCAAGGATACGGAGAAAAAGGAACCCTTGTGTACTGTTGACTAGAATGTAAATTGGTGCAGTCACTATGGAAAACAGTGTGAAGCTTCTTCAAAAAACTTAAAAATAGAACTACCACATGATCCAGCAATTTCACTTCTGGGTATCTACCTGAAGCAAATGAAAACATTAACTTGAAAAGATATATGCATCCTCATGTTCATTGCAGCATTAGCGTTATTTACAATAGCCGTGATATGCAAACAACTTAAGTGTCCATCAAAGGATGAATGGATAAAGAAAATGTGGGATAAAGAAAACACAACGGAATATTATTCAGCCACAGGAAAAAATGAAATCTTGTCATTTGCAACAACGTGGACACATCATGAAGGCATTATGCTAAGTGAAATGTCAGATAGAGAAAGACAAATACTGTATGACGTAACTTATATGTGGAATCTAAAACAAAAACAAACCATGCTCATAGACACAGACAAGAAACCAGTGGTTTCCAGGGGTGGAAATGAGAGGTGGGCGAAATCGGTAAAGGGAATCAAAAGGAACAAACTTCCAGTTATAAAATAAATAAATCATGGAGTTGTAATGTAGAGCATGGTGGCCACAATTAATAATACTGTATTGCATATTTGAAAGTTGCTGAGAAAGTAAGTCTTAAAAGTTCTCATCACAAGAAAAAACAATTCTGTAACTATATATGGTGACGGATGTTAACAAGACTTACCATGGTGATCATTTCATAATATATACAAATATCAAATCACTATCTTGTGCACCTAAAACTAATATAATGTTGTATATCAATTATACCTCAATAAAACATAAAAAAATCTACAAATATACTCTGAGAAATTTCAAGAACAAGTCACGCTTTAATGTTAAAAAGCACCCTTTATCTTTCAAGCAGAAAACATTGCCTTCCTGTTACGATGCATACATATCTTTTCCAGCACACCAAAAATGTTACTCCCTCCTTCTACTTCCCACCCAGAACACTCCCACTTTTGCTTTTAATTTTCTATGCATTTTCTTGGTAGGAAACTGATACCTGAGGAAAAAACAATAAAGCCTCTTGACTTTCTTTTAGGAAGACACTTCTCCCCCCGTGCACAATAAGAACTAGAAAGGGTATCTAAGCACAGTCTGCCTTTCCTATGAAATTTCTCCATCTCCCTTTTTTAGACCAAGTCCTATTCAAAAGACACTTTGAAATGGTGAGAATAGCAGTTGGCCAAAAGAAGTATAGTTTTTATGTCATGAATGTCCAGTCAACCAATCACTATACCATAGTGTCACTGCAAAAATGGAAAATGGCTATTTTTGTACCCCCTACAGAGAAAGAATCCTGGGAAAATAGCAGCAACATTGGACTACCCATTCTTCAGTGCTTGGGCAGCACTCAATCATGGTGTTTTCAGAGTACAATCTTCCAAAATGCAACAATGCAAATCTTGAACAATATTTTCAGGAAGTCAGGACCTCAGGAAGGCAGAGCTCTCAAAGAAGGGTCTCCTTTTGGAAAGGAACAGCACGCCTTATTTTTACTCACACACCTTTTTCTTTGTATGTGAAACCTGCCGAAGGGGAACATGATTTTACTTCCAGCCATATCTCCATGCCAACTCTCTTATTCAACTTCTTGGTCCCATATCTATATTCAAGCAATCTTCTCTGACAATGATTCTGTCAGCTTGCTCTCCATCCTTTCCCAAAGTGGTTACAGGTCAAGCTTGAATTCCCCTTTTGAATTCTGTAGTTCTCTAAAGGGCCTCTGGATGGTTTCCTAGCAGTAGCTAGGACCTGTTTGACCCATCTCCCTCAGCCCTTATTTCTCCAGTTGTTACATTGTCTATTCTTTCACTATGGCTCTGTGTATTGAGAATCACACTTGTCGATCAGGTCATTTTGCCCCCAATAACATCAATGATAATTTAGATTGAAAAAAAGGAAAAGTGGTTTGCTACTTTTAGACTCAGCCCCTCTGATTCTGTACATAAACAGGCCTACATCATTTTGAGGAATCATGCTGTCGGGAGATTTAGTTTGACTCCTATTCGTCATGTTCAATCTTCTGGATTGTTTCCTTGTGCCACAGACATTTGGAGATGGAAATGAGAATGATCTGAAATAGTTTCACTTGAACTTAGGAAGTGCAAATCACTTAAAATCCTACCCTTTGCTGCAGAGTAAAAGCAAACTGCCTGAAGGACTACGGGAGAAGGGCAGGGATTCCTGGACGCAAGGGGAGGTGTTTGAACTTAAGAGGAAGAAAACTCCTGTTCTATTCCTACCCCCTCCATGAGAGGCCCTCTGTGGCCCTGAGACGGCTTAGGGATACTGTAGCTTACCCAGAAACTTTTCTACTGTTGCTGTTACTCCACAAGCACAGGCCAGGGCAGAGATTTCCATTTTCAATTCCAACCCCACAAAGACAGAATAAACATGTCATGCTAAAAGTACAAATAGTTGTTTCTTTGGCTAAAGAGTTTGTGGATTACTGTGAGTTTATCGACCTGAGTTTTTATGTAGCAAAAACATAAAAACTAATTTGATATTGTTTTTGTTTGATTTTCATATTCAAATAAAGCTCAAGTTGAAATAATATTTGGAAGAGACTAGAAGTAAGGTAAATTGCACTTTTACTTGATCTCCTTCTAAATGGAAGGCCCTGTGGGGGGGTGTGTGTGAGAGAGTGTGTGTTTTCAGGATATAAGAAAAAGAAGTAATATAATGTAGTGGTTGTTCTAAGAGGCTGATTTTATGTTTGTGTGAAAGTAAACTGAAGGAAATTATGAAATTCCTTTCCCAGGAGATCTTTAATAGTATCATGGGTTGCATCTGCTGGGATCTTTATGACAAATTCAGCCTGCAGGCAGGGTAATGGATTTTGAAGACCTTTCATGGAATTTTATACTCCCAAGAGTATGTAAAATTGAGTTCAGAAGTTGAAAGGAACAAGGATTCAGAAAGTCTATTCCCTTCAAGTAAGTTACTTTTCTGACCTTGAATTTCAGTTTCTTCATCTGGAAAGTGATTTGAGTTAGAAGAGATCAGAGATTCTTAGCATTTTTTGTTGTATAATACAATCCCGTGGCGGGGTCATGGACTTTCTGAAACCCATCCATTAACTCTCTGGGGTCCATGGGCCTTATGTTAAATACTAGAATTAATCATTTCTAGGGTAGCACATAGAAGTTCGATTCCTATATTTTAAACATTTTGAGAGTATTAAAAAAATAAATAGAAGACATCTGTTCTTAGGAAAGTGACAATATCGTGTGGAAGACAGTGTGCACACATGTAGAAAAGACCTAGTGTGCATCACGTGATGGGTGTATCACGGGCTCGAATGCCTATGGTGAATATGAGGACACAGAGCACCGAGTATGGAGTCAGAAAGAGGAAAGCAATATAAGTAGATTAAAGTCAAGGAAAAATTCTGTTTCAGGTAGAAGCAAGGAAGAACAGGAAAGTGAATAGTCAAAAACTCAAAAGTACTTTAAGAAACATCAGGCACTTTTTTCTTTTAACTTAAGGGAAACTTTAGTCTTCTTTTTAAAGAAATCTAGTTTTGAAAAGGAGTTATGGTTAGGAGAGAAGAAAGATCATGAAACCTTCTAATACAGTCAGACAGACAGGCAGGAGGGAGGATGGTACTGGTCAGAGACTTTGTCAGGTCTTACCCATCTTGGAAATGGAATGTCACAGATTCTGGTCAGTTCCTCTTTTTCTTTAGTCTTCTGCTCAACAGGCTCCTCCAGCGAATGGATGCGAATCTGCTCCTTCCTCAGGCTCACCTGCAAGGCCAGGGCCCCTGCTTAGGCCTGGCTGTGGACCTGGGCATCTCCTCCTTTGCCACTTTTTGAGTTTCTTTTCTGCATGAGCCTTCAGTGCTTCATATCTCTGGTCTTCTCTTTCAATTCTTACTCTGTAATTCTCCTTTTCATTCTTGCAATGATAGCCTCGGATCATCACCTCCGTCTGTTTCTCAAATCATTTGAAGAAACCAGAGAGAGACTTTTCCATGGAGTTCAGGTCTAAAGTAAGTTGATCTTCTTCTTTCAGAACCCTCTGGACCTCAGTTTTGGCAAGCGCCTTCTGTTTCTGAGCCTCCTGCATCGCCTGGGACACTCTCGCCTCAAACCCATCCCCGGTCTCCCCATCTCCAGGTTCTTCCCGCGGAGCATCTCACACCTGCTCTTCAGCGCCAGTTTCTCCTTTGGTGTCGCTTCCACCGTCATGTCCAGGTCCTTCTGGCTGTCCTGCTGCACGTCCACGATGGGCCCTGTGGGCAGCCGGGGACCCAGGAGAGGACACATGAGCACGGGAACACCGGGGCTCCTAGGCCGTCCAGTCCCCCGCGCCACCGCAGGCGGCCTTCCTGGGGCACTTGCGTCCGCCCGGTGCGCCCCGCTGCTCCTCCCGGGCCTGGAGCCGGCTCAGAGGGCGTCCTTCAGGAGCGGGTGCCACCCGAGTGTCAGCACTGTGTCCTCAGGCCGACTTGGTACACCAAGAAGTCCTGACTGCGCAGGACCGTCCCCCTCGGCCAGGCCTGGAAGCCCCGCGGTCCCGAGGTGCTTTCCCTCGGTCCCCGGCGGTCCCTGCAGGGGCGCCGGGCCGCGGCCTCACCGACCGACGGCCGTGGGGTCCTCGTGGCCCGCCGCCCCGCGCCGCGCCCGCCGCCGGCTCGGAGGGGACGCCTCTGCCGCTGCGGACCTGCCACCTCCGGGAGGTTCGGGGGCCGGGCCTCTCCGCCCCCTCGAGCAGGTTAGTTAGAGTTGGGGTCATCCAGCTTGTCCCCGTCCAGCTGTAAGATCCCCCGGCCTGGGGAGGGGGGACGGGCCCCTCGACCACCTCCTCGCCGCCTTTTCCTGCATCCCCCAGGGACGCGTGCTCCTGCCCGGTGTCCTTGGTGGAGGCGGCCTTTTGCTGGTGGCTCCGTCACAGAAGTCCAATGCTAGCTTTCTGGGCCCATTCCTCCAAGAGTCGGCCATGGACCAGGGGCCTCTTCCTGCTGGGGACTTGGGGCCGTGGCCTTCCAGCCTTGGCAGCCCAGCGGGCGAGTGGGGTCCTCACCCCCAGAAGCATCCTGGCTGCGCCAGGCCTTGCCAGGCAGATCTATGACGGGCCTGCCTCCTCGAGGGACATTTTCTTGATCAAAGCAAAGCCGTCTAAAAGAAGAAAGAGAACAAGGTCTTGAAATTTCTCTAAGCTCCGGCAGAAGGGCTTACTTTAATTGCTTCACAATGAGGTGTTAGTATTCATTGCAAAGACAGGATGATGGGAAGTACTTCTGGGGAAGATAATTCTGAATAGACAGGAAAAGAGTAGGAAAACATACCATGTAGAAATCTCTAATGGTCAAGGGAAAAGTGCAATAATAGCATACTGAGTGATGATTTTATGCCTTCAGAATTAGAAAAAATTGCGGGTCTGAAAAAGATTTTTGCAAGTAAGAAGAGAAATGTGGTAATGCATTAGAGAAAGTGAAAAGGTAAAAACCAACATGTGCTCATAATTTAAAATTATAGGAAGAATCTAGATGTGATGAGAACTTTAGATCGAGGTGACCCATAAGTGGCATAAGCTTCAGCTTTTGAAGCGATAAGGTCCGGAGTATTGATACCTGGGCACTTCAATAGTGAAATCTTGAAGCAACTGGAGCAGAAATGGAAACTCTTTGAGGATTCAAAACAGTCAAGACACATATGTCTATCAGAAAGCTGATTTTTTTGTTTGACATTCTTACTGCTCCAACACATGAACGTAGAATTTGTTTTGGTGTTCATGTTTTTGCCCTGTAAAACAGATATTGTTTTCCTAGAATTGAAGGCTGGTCAGTTAGTCAGCTATTCATCCCTTCTAAGATCTTAGAAAAATAGACATTCTCCTTGCAATGGGAATCCCTTCAATTTATAATCGTTTGCAAAATAAAAATAAATTAAGCTTTCTGTTTTATAGTGAAAGCATTAAGGTACATAAAATGTTATTGGGAGAAACTTTACCAATCTTTAAAGCTGGAGAGTTAATTTTCCACATTGATTGTAAACTGGGACAAATTCTGCCATATGATAGTTATGTCTAGTTTCTGACATAAATTGAATATAGTTTTGAGACCAAGGGCATTCTTCAGGGAGTAGTAATTCTATTCAAGTGTGTGTTGAAAATATCCATATTAATATGAATATATATAATGAAATAACAATTTCTTGATGTCTTGAGGACAGTCTTCAGGGCTTTCTTGAGGGCAAAGATTAAGGTTTGCTAGATGGACTACATGTGATAAATACAATCTAATGGGTAGGATTCCCTAAGTGTTTAAATTCTTTCCTCAAACTATTCTAAGGAATTTTTGACATCTCCATTTTTTGTAGTGCAGATCACTATTGAGTCCAGGTTTTATTAAAAGCAGCCAGGCAAACAAATTAGAACCACTCCCAGCTGCTTGAACTTGCATATTGAATTCAGACTCTGGTACATGCAGGTATGTATAGATAAACTCAGCTCCATCTACACTTAAGCTCTTCCCTATTTGATCTAGTTCCCTGAGAATCTCTTCCCATATGCATCCTCCGGATTTTATATATATATATATATATATATATATTACACACACACACACATGTATAAAAATTTAAAATCTGGCAGTTATTTTTGGATGCATAAATCCTCTCTTCTCAGATTTGACTTTGTAATTGGCCCTCAGGACATCCTGGAAACTGACTGTAGTTAGAGACCTAGATGGGCATCAGTGTTTTGTGTTGGCCAGAGAGGCTGATGGGAGTTTATATATTAAATTGGGTACCCGCTTTCAATTGGGAGCGTCAGAGTCCAAGTAATGGGGCAGAGACCTTAGTTACTGAGGCAAGGAGGGACAGCTTATCTCGTAGGCAGCATGACTGGATGATAATCCAAATGCATGCCCTTGAGAGATATTTGATGATGGTCACTCAGTCACCAGGGCCTTAAGTTCACATCAGGGAGTAGCCCTCTAAGATCCAAACTGAACTGTACAAACACAAATCTAGCCTCTTCCCCCTTTTTCACATCTTTCCTCAAATGTCACCTTCTCTCTGAGACCATCCCAGCCATCCTATTTCATATGTACATACCCCTATCCAGAACTTTATATTCTCCAAAGTGCATGTTATATTTGTCTCCCTTGATATGATAGGAACTCCTGGAAACAGAGAAATTGAATATCCCTGAGGATGAACCTAAAGCAGATCCAACACTAGTGGGGCATTCTTCAAGGGCACACAATTCAAGGGGACACTATAAAACTCAGTAACCAAGATAGAAGATATTTTAGTGCAATAATTGAAAAACATCATTAAGGCAAAATAATCCATGATGGATAAAATCTCACTATTCTAAATGAAGACGGGATTCATAATCATACCACACTGAGCCATATTAGAAACTGAGGCAAAAGGAAAAATCCATAGTACTGATTCACTGGTCTGGGTTTTCACAGTGAAGGGTGAGTTGCTGTACATTATTCCCAGACCACTAAGAAAGAAGCATGATGTTTGGATAACATCATTAGATTTTGGAGAGGACATGTACCTCATTTGGGTGGATTTCTCTCACCAATGTACTGGATTTCTTCCAAAGCTACCAACTTTCAGTCAAGCTCAGACAAGAGAAGATTTCCAACCTGGTTCTGGCTGTTCATGCTACCTATGTCTTGGTAAATTGATGGTACTAATGGGTCTGTGGCAGAGAAGGATCTCCATGGAGTTTGCAGCAAACCCTGATAGGAGAAAAGTAGCAGAGGCTCTGGGTTTTCAGAGCAAAACCACTAATTTTTGGTCAAATAATTATTCTTCCTCATCTCTATCTCTGAATTTTGACAATGCCCATCTCCCAATTTAGAGATGGAAATGCTGTATACAGACTTTTCCAGCCTTACATGCAGCTAGGATGTGTGCACGTGAATTAAGATTTGTCAATCAGATATCTTCACTCCAGACTTTGATTTAGGATATGATGATTGAAAGAGGTAGGTGCCATGTACAATTCATTTTACTGTGGGAGGAGGGAACTCTTTAGTTTCCAGGGCCAATAGTAGCTGAAATTCTAGTGACAATATCAGAGTCTGCTCGTAACATTGGTGGCTTTGCTGCACAGTTATACATTATGATGTCAATTCTATGTGTGTACATAGCCTCCAAACCTGGTTCTCTGGCCTTCCTGAAGGTTGTGTGAGCTATCCAATGTACTATAATTTCTTTTTTTTCTGATTAAATTATCAGGAGATTATTTCTGTTACAACTAAGAGCCTTGACTTATATACCAATGTATGGATCCTACCAAATGAAGGATAAATGCCAATTTTAATCTTTGGTAAAGTAGATTGTCCTCTTAAGAGAAAATATATTTAATTTTTTTCTCTTAAATAATTCCTGGAAACTTACTTATGCATTTCTTAACTTATCTTCCTTCTTACTGTGCATAGTGACTTGCACATACAGTGTGACTTACATAAATACTGTTGGTTGAGTGAACAACAAGACTAAGACTCATGTCATTAAATAAATCACTTATTTTGGTATATCCTAGATCCTTAAATTACCACTTATTCTATATAAACGAATAAGGAGAAGTGAGCATTTGAGCGAAGCTAGAGTGATAGTCATCTTTATAGCAATGAGAAAGTAACCCAAGACAGGTGGGCATGTATAAAATAAGGGAAATATGTTTCCCTTGGAGGACCTGACCATATTTTAAAATGTAGTCTAGAATCTAGGATACCTTTGAAGCAGTAACCAAAGCTCCACAGAGTTCAGCCTCTTTGAGAAGTTCACAACTGTCCTGTGGTTCACTACAGCTCAGTAGGTGTGAGGAAGTTTTGCAAGCACTTGAGATGAAATTGAAGCCACAAGTCCCTGCTTAACCATAAACACCCTTTCCTTCTACCTGCTGCTAGCAGATCCCTGTGGGCTTGCTCGATGGCTAAACCTGCCTGGCCTGACTTTCCCAGGATGGTGTGATTAAAAGGAATAGATGCCAAGGAGAATAAAAGATGCCAGCAGGGATGTTGGAGGCAAAGGTGAGTTCCTTGATGGTGAATGAATTCATGTGTCTGCTGCCTCAGTGGCGTGTGCATTTTGCACTGAGTGAGGAAACTGTCTGGAGAGTATCCTAAAAATCTTCATGAAGACAGACTATTGATTTCTGTGTGCTCCTCCATGTTTAGCGATGGATTTCAGGAGCAACACAACTTCAGAGACTGTGGCAAATAGTGAAGCTACTGGTCAGGTGGGCCAAGGGAAACAATAGCACATAGACCAGTCCATAGAGAGTTTTATGCAACTTACAAATGCGTCTCTCCTTCAGTGTCCTGTTCCTTTCCAGGGAAAGAAACACCATGGTTCTATGTAACTAGGACCAGAGGTGAGTGTCCTTCTTCTTTCCTCCCTGGGCAGGAAGAAAGGAAAGTTCTGTTAATGCAACAAATACTTCAACAGACACTGAGCTTTAGATAAGTAGGATCTATCCCCTAACAGGAAGGGCTTTTAGCCAGCAGTTTTAAAAGCAAAGTGATACACTGCAAGGATGGTAACACAAGTGACACATTCACAGGTGTGACAAGCATAATAAATCCATCTTTTTGGAAACTCCACCCCAAGAATAATAGGCCTGGGGGTGGCTCCTGCCTGCCTCTGCCAGGAAAGGCTTTTCCCTCACACCTTCAAATGGCCAACTTCAGTCAGCAGTGGTTGCTTTTGGTGATGTTTTTGCAATTGCCACCCCAAGCCACCCCCGTCTTCTCAACGACATCAAGTCAACAGCATACAGGATAATCATTGGAATTCAAAGCTGGCATCAGAGCTGGGAGATCTCCTCCTGCATCCTCTTATCCCTGCCAAAGCAATCAAATTAGTTCTGTTAACAGCTTGCCAAATCAGCCAGCCTAGTGAACTCTTCTGTCTTAGAAAGGAAATCTAGACATTCATATTGGTTCATATTGTTTTTCTCCCCTCAGTGTGATCTTGGGAAC
The DNA here is from genome assembly GCF_037783145.1 of Equus przewalskii. Taxonomy (NCBI): domain Eukaryota; kingdom Metazoa; phylum Chordata; class Mammalia; order Perissodactyla; family Equidae; genus Equus; species Equus przewalskii. The sequence goes on along the minus strand of NC_091832.1, from coordinate 104,170,172 downwards.
CTGGCCAAAGGGTCTAATGGCTGTCGTCTGATGATGCCATGTGAAGTCTTTAATAAGCTGACATTTCCTGTTGCCGAGCTGCCATGTCTGAAGGCCAAACCAAACAGTGTTTGGGCTCTTTGGATCCCAGACTCTGTTTTTGTCTCTTTCTCTTCCTTCTCCAGACCCAGTCCTCAGCTCTGCCCTCCCTCTGTTTCTTCATCCAGCCTGTGTAGATGAGCAATACAAAGGTCAGATGGCAGGCGCTGCTTTCCAGACAGACTGAACCTACTGAAAAACCCTTGAGAGCAGAGCAGCCTGGGCTGTGATGCTGGCTTTGTCAGGAGGCACAGTGGGTAACATTGGCTGGAAGCGTTTCCCATGAGAGGGAGAGGCTGTTTTCTGAGAAGGCAAATGGGAGCTTGTTGGTTGCGTTAGAGAAGGAGGCAAAAAGCTTTTCTCTTTCAAAGCTTTTGTGCCTGTTAATTGAAACATGAGTAAAGAATTAAAATGCTGAAGTTAAGGAAGTAAAAGTTGGGAGTAGGAAATTAAGAAAGAGCATTGCCAGCTCAACCGGCCTAAACGGTCATTTGCAGTATCTCTTACTATATATTACAATCAATGGTAGATTATATCCTCAGACTAAAAAAGAGAGTCCTGAAGAAGAATTTTAGAATTTGCTTCTTTTCTTAAGAGTGTGAGTTGGTTCACACTGGCAAGGATGCTGGGTTGTCAGGTCGGTAACTGCTCACCTTTAGGGAGGCAAATGGTGTGTCTAGAGTCAGGCAGGCATGGCCTGCACAGCGCTCTGCAGCAGCCTAGTACACAGGCACTCTAGGGTCAAGCTGTTGATATCTTATGTGATGTTGACATCACAGGCAAATGTTTTGCTATGTGTGTGGTGGGAGGTGGAATGAGGTGACGTGAAATACAGGAAGAATCTAGGGTATAGTTTCCTTCCAAGATTTTGATGATAGCATACCTACTCTATAACATCTTAGACAAGGTATCATAACCCTAAAATGCGAGCAACTATTTATGATTATCCCTCAACACTTTTCACCAAAATAGCCCTACATAGGGATCTTCAGATTTTTCTAAATCCCTTGTTTTGTTTTCTCTTTTTTGGTGCTTTTCCAAGTGTCAGGAAATATATTTACCTTTATTGCCATGAGAAATTAGTATTTCTCTTGAGGATGACCATTTTTCCAGAACTAATTGAATCTAACTCCTTCCTCTGTGTGGCTTCATCACAAATCTGTTTGTGCTCAATGTAAGTGTCAGCTGAGTAACTGAACAACTCACATGCTAAGAATGCTAAGCAGTTTTCTCTAAATTTATAGTCTAGTCTGCAATGATTGTTTTTTCTTTTTTTTTTGGTGTTCATTTTGATGGAGTAGCAAACCAAAACACTTAAAGAGTCCAAGCAAGTAACGTAAATTAGTGAAGTAAGTTACACATAAAAGACATGGAACACTCAGCACTGGGATCTGTAAACAGTAGATAGAGAACAGTCTCAAGGGATCCACATATAAGCAGATACTCAATTCTGACCTCAGAAATGTCTATACATAAGAGTGAGAATGCTAATCCCCAGAGGAGAAAACTGATAATGAGCCATATGGGAACAGATTCATGGAAAGGCCGCAGACCTAGAAGGAGCTGGGAACGTTGGTCAAGCAACGGAGCAGAGGAGAAAGGAGAATGCAGCCAAAGCCAGTCCAGGATTTACTGATTATTGAGCCTCAAACGCTACATGGGAACAGGACTCATTTCTGATTCATGGATCCTGAATCTGATCATCCACGAAGAAGGCTTGAGTAAGTGTGGGGCACGTGGGCACCAGGAGTGAGACTGAGCAGCAGGATTCAGGGTGAGTGAGCTGTCGCGCATTTTCATGTTCTACTATATGGGTGGGTAGAGAAGTCAAGCAGATGTATTTTTACTGTTTCTTTGGTCTGATTACCAATTTAATATATGTTAATTATTTTTTAAGTAGAAAATGGAAAGGAACAGAAGGAAGAAAAAAATTATCCAGATCTGTATTTCATACACATCCCACAGACATTTCAAACACAACATGGCCTAAATTAAACTAACTTTCCTCAAATCTACTCTTCAAAAAGATAGCCCCTGGTCTTAATTAATGATACTGCTATCTAATCATCTAAGCCAGATACCCAAGGTTCATTCATGATTTCTCATTTTCTCCTTCTTAGTCACCACCAAGTTGTATTATTTAATTGTCTAAATTCTTCCGGAATTCATTCTCTCCTCCCCATCGCCCTACTACTGCTTTAGTTTATAGGCATATTATTTCTCACACAACTGATTACAATAGTCTCTAATTGATCTACCTGCGGTAAATCTTTCTCCTCTAAATCCATTCCAGCCAATATCACTGGTCTATCTAAAACACAATGTTGATTATATTTCTCTTCTAAATATACTTGTCTTTTTGTTAATTGCCTAGAAGTCACAAACTAGCTGCCCACATGCTTAATACATCAGGGCATTGTATGTTGTTTGGCCTGAGCCAAACAAATAAATAGGATATACAAAAGCTTGCATCATAAAGAAAATACTGCTTAATTGGACTACATTAAAATTAAATACTTTCAGTCATCAGAAAACTACATGCAGAGACTGAAGCAACAAGCCACATAGATGAAGGAGATATTGGCAATTCGCATTTCTGGCAAAAGGACTCATATTCAGAATATATAAAATTCCCCTAAAATTCTATTTTAAGAGGCAGTCTACTTAATAAATAAAACCAGCAACAGTCATTGCACAGCAGAGGACATCCCAATGACCAATAAACATATGAAAAGCGGTTCAAATTAAGAACACAATAATCTACTACTAGCCACCTATCAGAAGGGCTAAGGTGAAAATTGCAAATCAAAGAGAACACGAAGCAGTAGGAATGTTCATACACTGTTAGTGGAACGTAAATTAATAAAACCCTCCTTTACCAATCCATTGCATGGCAGTATTCCCTAAGCTGAATATATGCATTTCTTACAACATAGCAATTCTACTCTAGGCACACAATAGAAATTCATTAAAGTGTGTATCAAAGACAGTCTTAATGTCCATAAACAATAGAATGGTTAGGGAAATCATGAAATATTGTATAGCAATGAGAATAAGAAAATTGCTGTTATATTTCAAACAGGAAAGAATCTCGAAAACATAATGGTGAATGAAAGAAATCAGATGCAAGAAGAGTCCATGCTGTATGGTTTCACATATGTACATTTCAAAACAAGACAAAACTAGTCTGTTGTGTTAGAAATCAGACCAGTAGTTACTCTTCTAAAATGGGATGGGTAGTGATTAGAAGGGGGCGGAAGGGAACTTTTTTTTTTTCTGCTTTTATCTCCCCAAATCCCCCCAGGTACAAAGTTGCATATCTTAGTTGCAGGTCCTTCTAGTTGTGGCATGTGGGACGCTGCCTCAATGTGGCCTGATGAGAGGTGCCATGTCAGCGCCCAGGATCCGAACTGGCGAGACCCTGGGCCGCCGAAGTGGAGCTCATGACCTTAACCACTCGGCCACAGGGCGGCCCCTGAAGGGAACTTCTTAAGGTACTGGTAACATTCTATTTCTATCTCACTCCTTGTTATAGGGGAACATTCACCTTGTGAAAGTTCATTGAGATTCATACTTTGGATTTTTCATTTTTCTATCTACAGTCATGTGTCGCTTAATGACGCTCAACATTCTGAGAAATGCAGTTAGGTGGTTTCGTCATTGTGCAAACATCATAGAGTGTACTTACACAAACCTGGATGGTGTAGCCTACTACACACTTAGGCTACGTGATACTAATCTTATGGTACCACCACGGTATGCGCAGTCCGCTGTTGACTGAAACGTCATTGTGCAGCACATGACTATATCCTTCAATAAAAAGCTGTAGAAAGCATCATTAAAAAAATGGATAAATGAATACAGGCACACACTTTAATGAGACAGAGAACTCCTTCAAGGAAGTTAATCAAAACCAGTTTTGTCTTGTCTCTAGACTATATTTTCTTGGTACTTAATTCAATTTATGTTTTACAATTTTATCCATACTAATTTATTTTCTTACATATGTGTTACACTACAGGACTTTCAAAGACCTTTACATGATCTTCTGTTCTTTTCACCATGCGTTTGACAATGGAGAAGTACCCACTGAATGGCTGATAAGTTACTTAAGCATGCTCTCTTCTTCTCTATAACATATCACCTAGAAAAGGGGAATTTTATAACCCATTAACAGTTAGGTACCCACTGAATGTAATTATGAAATCTGTATTCACAGGGATTGTGTCACTAATTTGTTCTCACTGATACAAAAAGTTGAACTATTATAAAAAATAAATGTTTGTTCTTGGGTCCTACATAACACAATATTACTGAACAAATGAGAATATATATCATGGTAATTTTGTCACAATTTATTTTCTTTTATATTAAAATAAAAAATGATATGTCAGTAAATAATTAGTGTAGTATTTATCAAGAAATGAAGAGTGTGGAAAATTAAAGTTATTGAGTATGGAACACTCGTAAGAAGTAACTTCTGTGAACTGGAGTTGATCAACTTGAGATTAATAAATGTGCAATTCTAAGTGTAAAAATTGAAAAAATATTGAGTAAAATTTTACTTTTATTCAAGATTGTTTAAGAGAAAGAAATCCTCATGCAATTATACCCTTCTTAGGGAAAGAGTAATTTCTGGGTGTTGTCAATGACTTACCTTATCATGAAAAGATATTTATTGAATAAGAATAAGTTTATCCCTGTTTCTAATAATAAACTTAAAAAATATATAAAAATTCAGCCTGAAAATTACTGGATAAAGCATAAAAAGGTCAGCTATAAGTACGGAGAAATTTTGAAGAAGACTTAGCAGCAGGTAAGCATCAAATACTACTTGTTGCATAAATGATGTTTTATTTGTAGAACTTTGTGAAACATTCATAACAAAATCTGAGACTCACCTGGTTTCGGTTTCAAATAAACATGAAACTCAGGGAGGTTCAACAAAAGTTTTGCCAAGGTTCATGAACTTTCATCAAATGTGGGCTGATTTTTTTTGGAAGCTGGACTGGTCAATTTTTACCATGTTTAGACTAGATTTCTTTAAAAATGAAAACTTGTAGATGAAAGCCAAAGGAAGCTAAAATGCAAACAATCTTATGCTTACTTTCTATCAAGGTAATCTGGTGCAGTTTTTCTCAACTTTTTAAAATTGTTTTTAGGTCAATTTTGGCAGAGCAAAAAATACCTTGGTTTTCTATTCTATCTTTTGTGCACAGAAAACCCACCAGAAGTAGTATTACCTGTGATGCTACTTTCCATGAAAAACCAAGGGGAATGAACATAAGTGCATTTATATAGTAATCCCAATGTTTATTGTTCAGTCACTATTTTAAATGTCTTACAAGTATTATGTGATTTAATTCCTACTACAGATCTTCCTCAACTTACGATGGGATCACATCCTGATAAGTCCGTTTTAAGTTGGAAGCATTGTAAGTCAAAATGCATTGGATACACCTAACCTACTGAACATCATAGCTTAGCCTAGCCTACCTTAAACGTGCTCAGAACACTTACATTAGCCCACACTGTGGTAAAATTATCTAATACAAAGTCTATTTTATAATAAAGTGTTGAATATCTCACATAATTTGTTGAAAACTGTACTGAAAGTGAAAAACAAAATGGTTGGATGGACACAGAATAATTGTAAGTGTATTGGTTGTTTACCCTCATGATTGTGGGGCTGACTGCATGAGAGAGGATCATACTGCATATTGCTGGCTCAGGAAAAGATCAAAATTTAAAATTGGAAGTGTGGTTTCTGCTGAAGGTGTATCACTTTCACACCATCATAAAGTCAAAAAATCATCAGATGAACCATCATGGGTCAGGTACCATCTGTACAGTTCACTGTGGTAGATCCTTTTATGGACAAAACTAAGGTCCAGAGAAAGGTTAAATAATTTGTCCAACGTCATGCCATTAATAAATTGCAGAACAAACAATGTAAGCCAGAGAAAATAATTACAGAATCTAAGTTCCTAATCACTATAATATTGTGGCAGTCACTGCTAGCTGCCTACCCCAAATCTATTCCCCCCTTCTTTTTTCTAAGATGCCAGCAGTGATGGTTGAGCAGAAAAATATGGGCTTGGGCCTTTGATTACTTCACTGATCCCTATACCCACTAGTTCTTCCTACTTCTAGATTTCTTGTTACCCTAAAAAGTAAATGCCTTTACTCATTTAAGCTCCACTGTATCCATTTCTAAAGGGGCTAATGATACTGCTTCTCACATTGTTTTCATTTACCTTTCAATTCCACATAACAAATGGGAATATTTAAGAATACTATTTACAGATTTGAGCGACCTTAAATGTATTATTCAAAAAAATTCTTCGACTTTTAAAGATGACCTATATAATTAAAAATGAAGCAGCTAAGAATAAACTTTCACAATTTTAAAACAACAGGCTCTTGTGACTACCTTTGGACTTGAGTTTTAAAACTTGAACATTGTGTTAAGAGGTATGTCGTTGGAACTTTTTCTACTGCTGTGAAGATTTCGAATAGGAGGTGTATGAAATGGTTAATACACCACGCCTCAGCAGGGCAACTATAGAAATTCACAGCTGCCTGAACATGAGTTCAGTAAGGTTTATAATAAGAAAATTATAGTTATTTACTCAGGAAATGAAACTAGCCAAGTGGCAGGATAGCTCTCTAAAACAGATGCATCGCTTCAGTCTGCTATTTATTGCATCCGTATTCCCATTCATCATGGTTTCCTGGGCCCTTTGTAGTTCAACCCCGAAGACCGTAAATCGGCAGAAAAGATGAGAGACAGTGGTAAATCAAAGTGAAGAACAATTACTTAAATAAGTGGAAAACACACTTGGTATTGTGGTTACAAACAATTGGTATAGCATTTAACAGGAAAATAGCACAGCCTCTGATTGTGCCAAGAATATAACTGATAGCATTTTCAAAATCATAAGACCATTTAGAAGCCTTTTTAAAGGAAATTCCTTAATCTTTAAAACTGTTTCTCATTCTTTCGCTTAATCAATTCCTGCTTTTGGTAGAAAGTTCGTCTTTTACCAGTCGGTCCTATCAGTAATCTTGGGTTCCATTCATCGAAGCTGAAAGCATTCTGTTCTTGATACTGATCCAGTTGCTTAGCCTCTACCCTAGAGGATTTGTGCTAAATGTAACATTGTTGTGCACTGTGAAATTTCTCTTGGTTTAAACAACACTTGAAGCATATCCTGTATGTAATACACCAAAGGTAAATGGTGGTCAATCATGTGTTCTTGAAGACTGCAGGTCTGTCAGTCTTCAATTTAATCACAGTGAGTGTCTGTACTTCCTTTATTTTTATGCAAGAGAAGCGTTCTGAGCCTACCTCTGGCTCAGTCAAGTTACAGGATGTATACTACGTGGCTTATTTCTCAATTAAGTACATTGAATCATTAATAACAGTCAAAACTAGAAAAAATAAATAGTTTAAAATCTTACTATAAAATGTCTTCTCTTTAAGTCCTGAGTTTTATAGTGCTAAGATGTGAGACCGAGTCAAATTGTTGTTTTGACTTATCATGAGTATCCTGCACATGTCGTTCTTCCAGGATTTTCCGTATCATTGGACAGGCTTTTTGACACTTTGTTTGAAAAATATAACATAAGCTTTGTGATAACACATGAGAAACTAAATCAGTGCAAATACCACCTATATAAACTTGACAAGTTCAATTCATGGAAAAAGCTGAAATGTCAACAAGGTCTTGGTCGGAAGGTTACAACGCTTCTCTGCTCTAATTATTATTATTATTTTATCTCTCTTAGCAACAGATTGTGGTTTGTTTAAGATAATTCTTTAGGAGACTAACATTGAGGTGATTTAGTGCATAATACAGCTTGTGCTTGTTAAACTACAAAGAATTAATCCCACTAGATTTCACAAATAGCACCTGCTCACGCCTGCTAGTGTTGTCTGTCTGCATGGAATGCATCAGAGCAAAATTTGGCAGGCCCAACAGACTGAATTATCAAAAACTGAGAATATTTGCTCTAAAAGAAACCTCCTCTCTTTTTACCACTGAGTCTTTCTTTGGAAATTAACCCTGAATTAGTCACAAATCTTATAAGAGGTATTCCTAAAGAACTAAGAAGAAGAGGAATTAATCACAGTGTTCTTTCAGTGAAGCAATGTTATACATATTCCCTCTCAAATGTAAATGAAATGCTTTCAAATGACTCAGTAGTCACAACATGATTTTAAACATTGTGATTTATACAATAAGCAGTATTAATTGTTCTAATGAGTTTCCTGAAATATCTTTTAAGAAGGACTCAAATTCTTCTAGAGTAACTATGGATAAAATAACAAGTGCATCACTGGTATAAAGAAATATTAGTCAGCTTGGATGTAAGTAATTTTGCAGGTTCACTAAATAGCTTTTTTTCAGTTCATGCAGTAGATTAACCTTTCCTCGGTGCAAACTCCCTCCTGTCTCTTCTTATAATGCCCCTAATCCCACCATGATGGCTCCATTCTCATGTTCTCACCTAACGTTAATTACCTCCCAATGACTCCATCTCTAAGTACTATCACATTGGGTGTTACAGCGTCAACATAAGAATTTGAGGGGGACACAAGCATTCAGTTCATGACAGAGCATATGCATGTATTTGATAAGAATATAAATATTAGAAATAACTAAGTTAGCAATGAAAATAGAGCTTTCAAAATATACTAATCTTCAGGGTGTTTAATCAATAATCATAATGTTACAGCATTTTTCTTATTTCTTCTTATATGTGTCATTATTTTTCTGTGCAGTAAATAATGTTCTGCTCCCTGAAGCTCTGTCACTAACAAATACTTGTAATAGTTTCACAGGGCAAATGAATACTAGAATAAAAAATTTCAGTCTAAAAAGTACATTTTTCTATAGTTTCTTTTTTCCTTTCTAGACTCAGAGAAAGACAAGCCAAGTGTTGTTACTTAAGTGTGGCAAATAATACCTGCATTTTCATTTTATTGATTCCTTTTTATGAAAGAGAGGTTAGGAAAGGTATTGAAACCTCTGCTAGAAATTCTGTGTAAAGTCTTCCTTCTCTTTGGCTTATAGTGTAACCAGTATGTAAAGAAATATTGAGACTGAGCACTTCTAATATGTTGAGCTCTGGTGATTCAATGAACCATATAGTAAATAGTTTCATTTCTATGTGAGAGGGAAAGTTTTCAATGTTAAACATAAAGATGATTTGCTAATATGTGGTATAAAAAAATCCTGTGTCAAAATATATTATGGCAAGTCTATTATCAAATGAAAGATCTTAAAAGTATAAAAATACCAATGTTATTATCATAGCAACTTCTTTTGCTTGTTTTATATAAACTTTGTTGATTAGTTATTAGAGTCAAGTTTGTTTTAATATTTGCAATTTATCTAATTCCATATATTTGAACTGTGGCACATATTTTAGGATATTATAAACTTCTGCATAAGAAAAGTTATAGGTTCTTAGAAACAAAATAAAACAATGTACAAAATTAGCCCCACCATGAAAGCACATGCTTGAATATTTTCCTTATAAGTAAGTATTATCAATCAGTGAATACCTTGGGAGATATATGTTCTACCTACTTATGCTATCCAAGAGCACTATAGTATATCTAGAAGAAGAAATAATTTAGATGAGACATTAGTACTTTATAAGAAAAAGGTTTAATTGTTATAATTCATGTATCATAAAGTTCACTGTTTAAAACTGTGTAATTCAGAGGTTTTTAGTATATTCACAAACTTGTGCAGCCGTTGCTATTATCTATGTACAGAACATATTCATCACCCGCAAATGAAACTCTATACCCATTAACGGTCACTCCCCAGTCCTCCTTCCCCCCAGTTCCTGGTAACCACTAATCTACTTTGTGTCCATATGTATTTGCTTATTTTAGACATTTCATACAAATGGAATCATATAATATGTGTGCTTTTGTGTCTGACTTCTTTCATTTAGCATAATGTTTTCAGAGTCCACTTATGTTTTAGCATGTATCAGTACTTCATTCCTTTTTATGGCTGTGTAGTATTCATGGTGTAGATCTATCACATTTTATTTATCGATTTCATTAGTTGCTGGACATTTGGGTTCTTTCCATTTGAGTGGGGGTGCTGTAATGAATAATGCTGCTATGAACATTTGTGTACAGGTTTTTGTGTGGTGCTGTGTTTTCAATTCTCTCAGGTCTATACTTGAACTTAAAATTGCTGGGTCGTGTAATAACAGGTTAAGCTTTTTGAGGAGGGTCAAACTGTTTTCAAAAGTGGCTGCACTAACGTGGTGACATCACTGATTAGGCAGATGAGGGAATTCTAGAGCTTTGTACTTCCACAAAAGCAACTAATAAGCTAGTAAAATGGTCAGAATCAACTTTTTCAGAACTCTGGAATCTTCTTCAAAACTTATCATAGCCAGGGGAAAGCTTAATGAAGAAATAAGCTGCTGCATTGGGGTAAGAGAGTGCTCTGGCATTTTAATTTCCCTGCTCATTGTCTCTACTACAAGATTGGCAGTAGCTGTGATGCTGGCAGCCTGAAATCCTGGTTTAGGTTGCTAGTGCCAGAGAGAGTAATGTAGACCTTATTCTCAAAGAATTGTGACTATGGGTTTCAACTTGTTCGGCAGCTCCTTGAAGGACCAGTGCAAGGGCTTGCCATTGTTTTGCCTGATTTGAAATATTCCCAGGGCCAGGGTGGCTTCCTGGGTGGTGTTTGAGAAAGCATATGAAGGCAAAACTATTGGCCATGGCAGCCTGGGGCAAGAGTTTACAGTCAAGACTAGCAATGGACAGACCAAAACGTTAGGAATCAAGAGATTGGGAAAGGAGGTCTGTGGGGGAATGAGGGCTTTTAAAAGTTCCTGAATGTAGCAGACAATCAGGGAGGCCATGCACATGCCCAGGATGGGCCACACGCTCAGAAAGGGCCTAAAAAATACCTTAAGCTTTCACCCCTGGCTCCGCTTCAGGCTCCACACAAGCACAAGTGACAGCTAAGGCAGAGTTGTAAATAGCCTGGCTAGTGTTGAAGGAGCACCCTGACACAGAGCCAATATATAAAGACTGGGGGAGTTTTTTTTCTTTTTCCTTTTTCTCTCTTTTATTTTTGATGCCAAGTGTTTAAGAAAATTGTTAAAACACTAGGTGACCACTAAGCTAGTGGAACACAGATTTCAGTAGTAACACATGCCAAAGAATGTAGACTTTACCAAAATAGTTTGGAAAAGTCACTAAACAAACAAATAACCCACTACAAGCAGCAGCAACCCTGGGGATTGAGAATGATCTGATTTCCTGTGCTATAACATTATAATATTCAAAATGTCCAGCTTTCAACAAAAATTACAAGACATACAAAGAAAGAAGAAAGAAAGTATGGCCTTTTCACAGGGGAAAAAAAGACGTTAATAGAAACTGTCTCTGAAGTATCCTGAGCATTGGACATGTTAGACAAAGATTTTAAATCAACTATTTTAAATATGCCCAAAGAGCTAAAGGAAACTATAGAAAAATAATGAAGGGAAACCAGGAGAATAATGTTTCACCAAATAGAAAATGTCAAGAAAGAAGTAGAAATTATTTTTTTAAAAAAGAGCCAAATAGACACCTGGAGCCTGAACATACAATAATTGAAAAGTTCACTAGAAGATTGCAACAGCAGATTTGAAGAGAAAAAAGAAAGAATAAGTGAAATCAGAGACAGGTCAATTGAGATTCTCCAGTCTGAGGAGCCAAAAGAGAAAAGAGTGAAGAAAATGAATGGAGTCTAAGAGATCTATGGGGCACCATCAAGTGGACCAACATGTGCATAATGGGAGTCCCAGTGGTAGAGGAGAGAAAGGAGCAGAAAGATTGTTTGAAAAAATAATGGCCCAAAACATCTCTTGTTTGATGAAATATGTAAATCCATGCATATAAGAAGCTCAAAGAGCTACAGGCGGAATAAATTCAGAGAAATCCACTCTAACGCACATTATTATCAAATTATCAAAAGCCAAAGTGGCTGCGTTAGTTTACTTTCCCACCAGTAATGTATGAGTGTTCTGATTTCTCTACATCCTCACCAACACTTGTTAATGTCCCTCTTTTTTATTGTAGCCATTGTAGTGAGTGTAGAGTGGTATCTCAGTTTTTTTTAAATTGCATTTCCCTAATGACTAATGATGTTGAGCATTTTTTCATGTACTTATTAACTTCTTAAACTGACAATTGGAGCAAAACGTATCAGCCTTTTATCCAACTAATGTGAAGATGATTCAAGTAGCATTCAATAAGATAGATTCACTTAGCCACCAAGTGCAGTCAAGGATAATTCTCATACCTATCCTGCTGGCAAAACTGGACCTGAGGAACTCTGTCCTCATGTGAGGACAAGTCGATGAAAAAGACTTAGAACCTGTGAAGAAATCCTACAGAAGAAAGGAAAAGAAACATCATCCAAAGATGTGGGAAGCATATCTCTGGGACAAAAGGATTTGCTACAAAAACCAGTATAACATTTTGGAGGCAGTTCTGCACTTTTAGAATGATATAAGAAGGACTAAACTTTATAAAGTAGGAAAAGAAAACTATACTCTGAGAACCAGTTACAATGAAAGTGTGAAGAAAATGAAAAAGAATTGATAGAAGTAAATATTTCAAGAGTAATAGAATTAAAATCTTCATTTGAGGGAATAAAAAAGCCCTTAAGTGGCAGTACAGGAAATTCATAAGGTAAAGAAGAAAGATAAGAAACTCTCCTTGAATTAGTTTGAAAGTGACAAAGATGTGAAATGATAAGATAGTTCAGGAAGACTGAGGAAAGAGACAGGAACCAACAAAAAAATTATAGGCATAGCTAGGAAAGAAACCTAAACAACCTTTTAAAAAACACAGTTAAGATGATATTAACACATCTCTAGGTCACCCCTCCCCAACTCCTTGAGAATTTTAGTTTCTGGTTTATTATCATTCTCTTCAACACTACTCCTTCTCTCATGATTCTTGATTCTTGGAAATTGCAATTTTCACATAGGTGTTACTTCTTACACCCTGGTCTCTTAGTTCCTTATCAACCATCCAGTCCAATATTCATAAATGATGATGTAAAATTACCTGAAGCACTCCACTTCTGTGACCTCAGATTTGGGAATCTCGCTCTCTTGCTCTAGCTCACTCCCTCGAATACACTTGGGCACAATTCTTCCTCTGCCCCAGCAGTCTACGCTCCATAGACTTTGTCATATTTTCACTTTCCTCCTCAGGTACTCCCCTTCCTTCTTCCTCAGCTTACATTCTGGTATTAATCATTATAATCACTCCTTCTGTACCCCATCAACTCCTGACTTTCCTAAACTTTGTCATATTTACATGGAAAAACCCAAACTTTTGTTAAACCTAACTTTCTGTCTATGGCATTTCTATATCCATGAAATAGAATAGTTAGTACAAAATGCGAAATCATGCTGACTCTGTCTCATCTTGAATTTCTAATATCAAATTGGACTGCTCATAGAGCTGCCTTACTATCTTGGTCATTTCATTCTCCCTCTTAGTCTAAGGACAATTTCACACCTTTCTACTCAAAACTCTGATAGATCCTTAACATGCCCACTCTCAGCTGACCTTGATTCATATTTGACTAAAAAATAAAAATTGAAATAATCAGAAGGGACCCTCCATCTACCCCACCGGCACTTCTTCACATCAGCCTGTATATGAATATGCTCTGCTTCCCTCCTTTTATAATATATAAGCTATTATTGCTCCCATTTAAGTCCATCCTTCCACTTTTATAATAGATCCTAACCCCTCTCACCTATTTTAGGCCCCTTTTCCAACAATTGCCTACTTTCTCATCTTAATTTTCTGCTCCTTAATTTTTCCCTGTCAGTTGAATCATTCCCATCTGAATACAAACACGCCATATTTTCCATCTTTAAAAGAAATTCTTTTGTCTCTACAGCCTACTTTAGCTATCAATCCATTTATCTGCTTACCATTACAGCAATATTTTTTGGAAGTATTTTTTATACTCATTTCCCTGATCTTCTCTATGGTTTCTTAAACTCACTCCAGTCAAAGTTTCTCCACCAAAACAACTAATGAGAAGGTCACTGACCACCAGATTGCTAAATCCAAGGGTAAACTCTTAGACTCATCATGCTTTACCTATTAGCAGCCACAACTGGTATCTTCTCCTTGATGCACTTTCATCATTAACTGTCACTCTGTTGGCTCCTTCTCCCTCTTCAGCTGCCCCTTCTTAATCTCTTTGTCAGTAATTTCTCAACTGCTTTACCTCTAAACAATGGAGTGCTTCAGAACTGAAGCTCTGAACTCCCCCAAAGTGATTTCAATCCAATCGTACACCTTAAAAATTATCTACATGTTGCCCATCTCTAAACTCCAAGCTCAACATCTCTATATGGAAATCTAGTGAATAACTCACATTTTCAAAACTGATACACTGGTTTATTTTCACTTAAAATCTACCTTTCTTGCAGTCTTCCTTATATTCCACAAGTTGCTCAGACAATGGAGTAATATAATAAAATTTGGGTTTTAAAAGATCACTTTGTTAACATCATGGATCAGAGGAGAGTATGAGCAGATCTGAGCATATCGGTTACACAGCTGTGGAAAGCAAATGCAACCAATGAGGAAGAATACATTATTCCAAAGAAAATGGTTGCAAGCATTATTTTTTGAAAAATATTGTGTTAGATCTTTACTTCACTATGTAACAAAATACATCTCAAATATATTTAATAAGAAAATGGAAAAATAAGATCATCAAAATATTAAAAGTATTTTGCATCCAAGCAGCATTATTTTATATTTATTTAAAAATAATATTTACTAAGAATATTTAACAACACAGAAAAGAAACTAATGACATTAGTTAAAAAATTAGATGTAAAATTGTATATTGCATATTTTTTGTTAATCCAATATTTTCATTTTTCTCTAAAAAATACACCAAAATATACAAATTAAAAATTTGTTTCTAGGTGAAGTATTTCAGTTTTTAAAAAAAATTTTCTACCATTCTTTGCCAAATTTTCTATTTTGAATTTGTAAGAATTTTAAAATAGAAAGTTTGCATTATTGCTTGTAAGGGAAATGATTTTTTAGAGAAGAATGAATTTTTTAAGGCAGATTAAATAGAACTATGCGTAATAATGAGTAAATTCCCAGCGTTACTCTAGTTAGTTCAATGTGTGAGCACACTCTTGTTTTAAATGGGACCAAGAGGAAGTGAGGCTGACTCCTATAATGGATGCTCAGGGAAGATTTATAATCAGTGAATTAAGGTGATTGGAAAACTCTGTTAACTTTAGAATTTGGGGAACAACCACAGAGTCCCTTAGTGATTCTGTGAATGAGAGGTATGAACAAATGAACAGCATTAGGAAAATAGAGAAGTTTTCCTTCCCTTCAGGAAAGAATAAAACCAAAGCAGCAATTTGAATTCATATTCCGGGTTAGTATTCATTATGTTTTGGGTTCTTGGAAATTAAAGACAATTTATCTTTCAGAAGAAGATGATAAGGAAAACTCTGAAGATAAAGGGACTGGACTTAGCTCTTCATGGGGCAGATGGGGAGACATTCAGTGGCTTAACTTTAGGTTATTCATTTCTGAAAGAATATTTCTTCCATACAGTGCAACCTTCAAGGCACGTTATTTTCCACATGTCCTGAGATGTTAGGAAGAAAGTTGACAGATATAATTTAGCAATAAATTATGATTAGCAAATAATAGTAGACCAATTTTATTTTCTTCTTTATGGGAGATTAAACAGTAGTCTGCGATCATTCCTTATTCAAATACAACTTTTGACTCTTCTACCATAAAATTGCATTGATGAACTACTAACACAGAGCTCTCTAAGGCAGGGGCTATGCATTATTATTCTCTCATCCATATTGTCTGGTACAGATCTTATAACATGCCTTAGATTTCCAGTCAACACTATAAATCTAGTGAATAACTCATTTTCCCTAAAAATGGAATTAAATCTACTGTGTTGTAATCTATCTAAGTATACTTCTTGTTCTGAGCATTCCAGTTTCCCAGTTCCACAAAAAATGAGCTGTTGAAAAGTGAAAGCCCATCTATCCCAATAGCAATCAATAATCTTTGCTAAGTGCACTTAGAATTCCCGGTCCAGATGTGTTCTGAGCACACCTCTATCCCACTGCCCAGGCCCAACCCTTTCCAAGGAAATAAGATTAGGTTGTCCAGGGAAAACATGCCATCATGGTGTGTCCAGGGCCTGAGGAAAGTGCTTACTCTTAGTCACACTTCCTAGATCTATGACTTACTCTCCTTCCTTTCCCTCCCTGTCCCTGCCTCCTACAGCAAAGTGTAAAGAATTTAGCACATTATGTATTGATTTTAAGTTGATATGTCTCTTTATAGGCATCATCATCATGGTGATTGATGTCTTGGAAATTATAAGAGACATTGCCAGACACAATGTTTATCTTCTCTTCCCCAGCACCTCCCCAGTCGCCTGTACTGCCAAAAACATATCTTATCAACACTTGTCTCTAGGCATAATACATGTCCTGACACTTACCATGAATATTCATTGTACATTGAATCTGATCAGTCAGATGAGTTAAAAAAGCTTCCTGATCCCAGGAATTCTGATTTTCAAAGTAAGATTTCAATAAAAAGAAATATAATTTAAGTAACTTGAAACTGCTGAATATGTTTTATTCCATGAAATATGCTGTGGCCACAATTACTTAAATGTGTTCTAGTTGGAAATCTTTTTAATCTTGAACTTCGGATCAGGATAACTTTAGATCAGGAAAAGACTGGGCAAAATTATCTATCCACACACAATAGCATTCTCTAATATTATTTAAAAGCAACTGCAATAACACCAACAAAAACTCCCCTGTAATTCTTATTTTTAATGGCAGCCCAAACTCTAGGAACATGAAGATCTTTAGTCCAAAACATAAAATCAATACTTTAAAAAATGAAAGCAAACCAAAAAGAAAAAGAAAAAAGGAAAAGAAAAATCCCCTAAACTTCCACCATTTGAAAAAGTATTGACTTGGCCTTCCTTCAGTGCTGCCTTGACCTAAAGTACATCCTGTGACTCATATTCCAGTTGCTGTCACAGTCTTTCTAGTCCAAATTGCTAGGAGGAAGAGAAGTGCTGCTACAGACACTTAAAGTGATTAAATAACCTAGTGTCAGAATCGTATAAAAGCTGCACCCTCAGAAAGATGCAATGTTTCTCATTTCTTTGTTCCTGTTTCACTGTTATGATCCCTTCTTGGAAGGAAGGTACATTCTGTCTCTATTTGAAAAGACATTGAAGTAACAATAACATTACCAGTGTTTGAAAAATGTGTTATAGTTGCTTTCCATACCCTCACCATGAGGCTGGCTTATTCTTTAATGTAATTGTACTGGGTCCTTATACAAAATACGCTACACTCACTTCTCTTTGCAAGCAGGTGAGGATAACTGTGCCATCCCTTATCTGCAGGAGATTCAATAGTGGATTCAGCATTCATTTCCTAAGGCCGTCAGTGATGCCTGCCATGAGGAAGAAGGCAGTTCAGTGAATTTAGAGCTGCCCATTGGTAGCAAGACACATCAACTTTAAAATGCCTTTTGTGAAATCAGATGGAAAATTCTATAAGATGAAAGTTCAAAGAAATTTTTTCCAGCCATTTTCAATTTTAGATAGCTCTTGTTATAATCACTTGATAGGTTAAAGGTGTCACAACATAGATTTTTCCCCAAAGTCTCTTATTTTTATGTCGTAAGTGTGCTTTGTTTTAAAAAATTCGGCCAGAAAATTATCACAGAAAATGACAAAACAATAACAACAAGGAAAGATCTTTATTTTAATAAAAGGGTTCCATATGGTTCTCTAAATAGATATCACGCGTTTAGGTATTCAACTTTCAAAGGCTCAATTTATATGCAGCCATTCAGCAAAGCAACTTTTGTATGGCTCAATGTAAATCTTAATTCTTTAAACCGAAGCTCTTCCATAAAGGTAGCTTGTACTCACATATTTTAAAGAAATATTTCAAACTAATGTTTCATCTCTTTTTGAAAGCAGCTCTTTTATTACTAGGAAATACTGATTATTCTCTTTTAAACATTATTTTGAATATTTCTTCCACACATCTACTAGGTTATTTCTAACTGATTTCATTAAGATGCCAAGTGGCTGTCTGGAATAGATTATCTTATCAAGCAGCAATATGTGGGTTGCCACTAATAAAGTGATCTTGGGAGTAGAGAAAAATACTTAGCCAGAAGTACAGGGTTACCGTTTGTTTTTTGTTGGTGATGGTTTACTTTAAATTGGGAGTTTGTAGAAAGTGAGGAATCAGGAAAGTGCAAAAAATATATATATATGTTTTATAGCAGTTTTTGTGTCAACTCCCACAGCTTCTTCAAGGTGGAGGCAGATTCTATAACTGCTGTTCTGTTTTCACCCAAGCAGTCGCACTCCAAGGAGAGAAGAGAAGCAGATCAAGGCTTAGTTGCTGCCACGCTCGTCGGTTTTTACAGGCTTATCCTAGATGGAGGGATATACGCAATTTCCGTTTTGTCTGAATCAAAACTAGTTCGGTCATAACCTTTGTTGGCTGTGTAACAATAAAGAAGATCTTATTACCTTATTTATTGTTTAACAAGTGTAAATGCAACAAGATATAAACCAATTTGAGTTTATTATTTTAAAAAATCCTAGAGACACATATTTGCATGATTTGTACAAGTAGAATTTCTTTGCCAACATCTCTGGGATACTCCTAACTATTGGTAAGGCTTTTAATAAACAATTTTTAAGGAGAAACCGCATGCAATTTTGCAGGATTTGTGCTGCCCCACAGAAACTATTCTGTCTTTGGATTCTGAGCCAGGCCACCCCCAGAATGTCCACTCGAGCATGAGAGGGCTGTCATCGAGCACACTGAGCAAATAAAAGCTGGTTCATTTGCTGGAATAGTAGGAAATTTCCTATCATCCTGGCCTTAGCAAGGAGAAATCTTCTCTGAATACGTTCAGTGTGCACAGACCTGGAAATGCTATCTTCTCTTAGGAATGAGCTGGAAATCGGCCAGTGTACCTTGCGGGGTGGGGAGGCTGTAAATAAGAATTTAGCGAGTTTAGAAAGAACAGGAAAGATGAGTGGATGGGACTATAAACAGAGCCATTGTTTTCACACACGCCAATGTAGGAGATGATGATTCTGTAACCTCCAAAACTATACATGAAAATAATTCCATTTGTGAGAAGAAGAGGAGGATTATGTTACACCTTGCCAGTCTGTAATAGGAAAGATCTCCCCCAAACACATTTGATGTTCATTGTAGAAGAATCGTGTCAGTTATGATAAAAAGTTATGATATCGGTAGACGTTGGATCCTCTAACTTCCTTGGGACTTGGAGCTAAGTGTTCAAACAAGACACAGCAACTTCAGGTGTGGCTCTTAAGACTGAAGTAGGCCATCGGCCACGTTGTGAAACTCAGCAGAGTGTCAGGCACTCTTTCCTTCCGCTGCTTATTTTGTGTTTCTTTTCCTTGATGCTACTTTAAATTATCCCACGTCCCAGCTTGTTAAGGGCTTCGGGCTCGTCAGTAGGCACTATATAAATTCTGAAGATTGATGTCTACCCACAGGAGCTTGTCCAACAACACTCTGAAAAGATCATACGATTCATTACCTGTCAGCTGTTATATATATTTTTTTGACTCTGTCAGCTGTAGACCTGAAAGTATTTATTTTTCATTGATTATTTCTTACTAATAGCTATGTTCGTCTTAGAGGAAGCATTTTGTACTTTAAAATGATATATGATGAATTTTATTGTTAATTACTCATAGAGACTCTGGTCCCTTTCCTTTTAATCATAATTTATTTTCTGATGTTAGCAATAAAAAAATAACTAACATTTATTGATTAGCTCAATGTGTCAGGTTCTTTTCTAAGTCCTTTACTTTTATTAATTAATTTAACCCCTCCTCATCAGAAGTACAAATATTATCTCCTGTTTGCAATAAAGGAAATGGAAGAACAGAGAGTTTAAGTAACTTGTCCGAGTTCATTCAGGTAGTAAGTGGTAAAGTCCTGAATGAAACTCATAAATAGTGCTCAATCACATTAAGAACTTCTTAACGTTGTCACCTACTATGGAGATATTCTATAGTTATTCTGACTTAGATTTGACTAAAATGTTGGATTGTGTGTTGGTACCAGGGAAAGACCATTATATTTGGAATAATAAGAACGACTAGTAATTATACATTTTATGCCAGGTAACTTCTAAGTGTTTTATGCATATTACCTAATTTAATCTTCACAACAGTTGTATGAAATAGGTTCTATTAATATCTCTGACAAGGCCCAGAGAAATTAAATAACTGGTGAAAATTCACACAGCTAATAAGTGGCACAGCTGGAATCTAACCAGGTGATTTGGTTTGAGTCTATTGCTTTAACGTCTATGCTATGTGTTTCTCGAAAGTCATAGGAGCTATAACTTCAGTTTAAATTAGGGTCTTTCATCCAAGCTCCTGTGTTTACTTCATTAACATTTTTTGTAATGTTAGGGGCTATATCTTTATTTCTATATTTCTAGTTCTAACAAAATCCTTGTCATCTATTAAGCAATCAATAAATCTCTAAGTAAACAATATACATGATATCTGTGATATAAGATTGTCAAAATAATATGTATGCATTGAGAAAAATAATACTTAAACTGGTACCACAGTGAGTTATCTAAAATTCTTGTCAAGGAAAGTTACTGAATGGCTATACTGGATGATTTTTTTAATGACCTATTTTCCAGTCAGTGGTTCTCCTCTAGCTTGTTGTACCTGGATTTTGGGTCCCTTTGGGCAGGAAGTGTTCAGGAATCCCACTGCCATTGAAATTTGGCTCAACCACAGATTCAGAAAATTAGCAGCATCCACCGCAGGATGCTCAGAGCAAATGGCGAGTTCGAAAGGAATCCCTTCCCTAGCAGCTTGCTTTTGCTTTCCTAATAAATACTTCTTCACCTCCTTTTGAGGGATAACCTTAAAAGCAGAAATTTGAAAATTTTACAAGATTCACAGGATAAGCTCTCTTCTAAATCAATCATTTTAGACTATAAGCAATGAGAAAGCTTTAGTAAGGGCAGTTTTAAAGACCCAAAACTTTAAGATAGTTTAGATAAGGTTTGGATAAGTAGCCAAATGTTCTGAACCAAAATTCCAAGCCTGTTAGTAATGATAATATTATTTAGCACTTAGATAATTCTTTGCAGGCAGAAAGCATTAATCATTGGTGTCCCACTGTGTACTATGCAAGTTTGAAGATTATCAGTTTATAGAGGCAAATATTGAAGTTGAGACGTGAAGACTGTGTTCAAGGTCACAACCTGGGTTATTACTTGAGCTGGAATTTGACATGTAGTTTTTCTGACTCCTTATTCCTATCATATTCCACAAGCCATTATTTTATTTTTGTGCCAAGATTACTTTATGTAATTACCTGAAGACACAAAGTCAGTCAACTCTGCTGGCAGTACTTAGGTTGTGTGAAGGAGACAGTGGAAAGGAGTTTAAGACCCAGGTTGGATTCCTTACTTAAACACATACTAGTGTGGAATCTCAGGCAAATCTCCAATTTTTCTCAACCTTCGATTTTCTTATCTGCAAAATAGGACTAATATTTCTCACCTCATGGGGATTTCTGAGAGTTAAATATAGCAGTATATATGGATAATTATTGACAACTGTAATTTGTTGCATATGCACTATATGTAAGTCACTTTAGTTCAAATTCTTAGCAGCCAATTTATTTTTAATCTGATTTTATGGATTTATTCATTTATTTGCTCAACAGATACTTTATTGAATGCCTACCATACACATTGTCTCATAGAGCAATAAGTAAGACAAACTTCCTGGTTTCATTGAGCTCACAATCTTTATGGGGGGGTTATAATAAAACTAATTAATGAACAAATATAAATGTGAGGTATAAATTCCATATGGGATAAATTGTGTGATAAATTCCATGAAGAAAAATAAAGCCAGTAGGAGCAAAGGGGAATGATTTGGATGGGGTGTTATTTTCGAGAGGGTGGTCAAAAAAGTTTATATGTAAACATGTTTGAGGAAAGGTGTGAGGGAACCATGGGGGATGGTCTTGTGCTATTGAGGTGCAGGTGCTTTCCAGGTAGACAGAACAGCAGAGGCAAGATCCCTGGGCTTGATTAGATTTTTTCAAGACCAGCAAGGAAGCCAGTGTGGCTAGAGTGAAGCTAGCAGGGAAGAGAATAGAAAGGGCAGAAGGACAGCAGACTGCAGATCATGCAGGACTTTATAGGTCATGAGAAGAATCTTGGATTTTACTCTACAGAAGACTAAAAGACTTTAGAGGGTTTGGAGCAAGAGAGTGACGTGATTTAATTTATGGTTTTGAAGGCTGGGAGGAAAGCAAGGAGGCAATGTAGAAAGCTATTGCAATTGAAAGGTGGTGGCTTGAAACAGGCATATTGGCAATGGTGGCCTGAAACTGTGTCGGTAATGGAGGTCAGATTCAAGACATGCTTTGACATGGTTGACATATAATAAAACATCAATAAATAAGATTACAAATGAAGGTGCAGATTTAAAAGTTACCAGCATGTATGTAGACATTAAAGTCTTGGGATTAGATGTGATCACCTGGGAGGGAAGCATAGAGGGAGAAGTCCGTGGAAGAAGTCCTGGAGTATTGCAGCTTACCCGGGGAGAGGACGAACCAGCCAAGGAGACTGAGGTCAATGGAGGTCCGAGCAGGACAGG
Organism: Equus przewalskii; assembly: GCF_037783145.1. Classification (NCBI taxonomy): domain Eukaryota; kingdom Metazoa; phylum Chordata; class Mammalia; order Perissodactyla; family Equidae; genus Equus; species Equus przewalskii. The sequence goes on along the minus strand of NC_091832.1, from coordinate 104,147,265 downwards.
TGAAACACTGTTTCGAGAAGAAAGGAGTGATCGATGATGTCAGCTGTTGCTGAATAGTTGGATAAAATGAGTGATATTTGACCATGTGATCAGTCAGTGTAGTGGTCACTACTGACTTTAAAAAGATGGACATGTATAGACTAAAACCTGGTGGTCTCTCATCTGAACTACTGCATTAGCCTTCACTTTTTTAAAATTTCCAACCCATTCTCCAATTTGCAGTCAGAATTGCTTTCTCAAAACACAAATTTAATAATGCTCCTGCTGCTTTAAAAATCCCGGTGACTTTCGATCTCTTTCCAGATAATTATGCAAAGCCTTAACTCATTCTCTAAAGCTTTGCTCTCTGGGATTCATTCACATTGTGTTTATTTTAGTTCCTTATACTTCTCCCTGCCCCAAGGCCTTTGGACAGGAGGATCCCAATTTCCTTTTCCTCTTCTTCTAGTTACTCGGGATATTAGTCCAGTATTATTCTTTCAGGGAATCCTTTTCTGGCCACACTATGTTAGAACCCCTTAGTACAGACGACTGTAAGACTCCATAGCACTCCCTCAGAGCACACTATAGAGCTGCAATTTTACATATGTTGATCATATAATTAATGAATGTCTCCCCTGATTGATGAAAAGCTCCATGAGGGCAGGAACTCAGCATGATTACTTTGTTTAACATGTATCTCCAGCACTAATGTCACAGTGCAGTGTAGATACTGCATCAATATTTGTTGAGTGAATGAATTCAACCTGAGTTTCATGATCCTTTTTTGTCTGGGAATTTATATAATTTCTTTTAGGATCCCAAGGATAACGGCTCTTTGATAGGACTATTAAACATGTACCATAATTATTTACTAAAACTCCATATTCTGATTATACTGGCACAATTAAAAAAAATCTTAAAGAATAACAGAAACATCCAGACTTTCCTCCTCTCTAATTGTAAAGTAAAACATTATAAAGTGATTCAAGAAAAGTGAGACTTACAAATGCTAACCTTAGACATGGTCACTGGCAATGCTCATAACATAATGACTTCCACCCAGCAGGAGTGACTGTTAGGGAGCTAGGAGTTTAGGTAAGAAAATGCCTCTCTTTCCTTACAGCTTTCTCAGGATGCTCCCATTGCTCATCTCTCCCCACGGCCAGCCTCACACCAGGCTTCTCTGTTAGATTTTTTTCACTAATTAAATTTTCTATTTAGCAGAAAGAAAATCTGAAACATTTAAATAGACATATTTGTTAAATATAGCCCTTTTCTCATGAAGCCATTCAAACGTTCTTCACTTTCTGGAGGCATTCATTATATCACATTCTCCATTTTAAAGAATGTGTCTTATTAGAAAAGGTAACAACAAAACCAAACTGTGAAAAGAAGAAACAAATGCCTATCCAGCACAGTGTATTCAGCTAGACCAGTTTCCTCCAGAAAATGATTATCTATGACGCTTACTTACCTCAGCCCCATCCGCTGAGGGTTTTTTCTTCAGAAATGACTGGGAAGTCACAGAGCATGACACAGTGCTCCAGAATGTGGAAGAAGCAGAATCAACGTATTAGGCAGTTTGTCCAGAGTTAAACATACAAAACTACGAAATTTGTTTAGTCTTTCAGTAAATCTCTGAGGGTATCTAATTCATCTCTTTTTGTTTTTTGGGTTTTTTACTCATAAGTATCATATCCCATATGGGGTTGGGGAGAAGGGAGAAGGAATTCAAATACTTGAGGACGAACTTCTTAGAGAACGTTCCAAGAGAAACCACATACCTCAGGCTACTCAGAAAGAGAAGTATTTTACAGTGAATAAGTTACAAAAGAATTTGTTAAAATAATCATCTTTACTATTCAGTGATTTCTATAGCAACCACACAATGACTCACATACGAAATCAGGCTTTAGAGAAAGGAACAGCCAACTAACTGTGCCAGACTATTATATATCCTATCTTCTTTCCATGTAGGATTAAAGCTGAATGCCGCATGTAACTATGTTCTCGGGCCTATTTAACAAGCATTTCATGCGTTATTTCATTTCGTCCTCCCACCCGCCATTTTCTCCATTATATGGATCAGAATAGATTAAGAGAGTTTAAATAATTTGACCAATATGACAACACAAGTAAATGTTAAAGTTTTATCCAGATCTGCCTAACTCCTCAGCTTTTAATTTTTTCTAGTATTTCACGCAGATGAAAGCCCCTCTGAGAAGAGGTTGTTTCTAATTATTTTCGTTTAAATACTACATTTTTCAAGTCACAGCAGAAGTAGATCATATTTTACCAAACAGGATCTAAGTAATACAGGACATGGAGGTCTTTGCTGGGCCTTTCCTTACTGTCTGTCAGCCAACTGACAGGTAACTCAAGCAATAGCCTGTGGCGTCCAGAGCCACTGCGTATGTTTGTTTCTCCTGTGTCCTGCACAGGGACAGCTAGCCAAGTGGGCAGGATGAGCTAAAACTCCAGAAGCACCCCACTTGCAGTGCTCTGGGTCTCACCTGGGAGCCTGCCTCAGGCCGGAAGAAAGGAAAGGGCACTTTAACTGACCTGCGCAGGGGGGAACCTTTTCCCAATGTTTCCCATTTGTGCCGCAGGAAAGAGCCCCTTTCTAGTTTGCACAAGGACCTGCCATTTTTAGCAGCAGCTTCAATATAAACTGATACTTTTTGCATATTAGTATTCTTACTAGCAAGAATGTTGCTCTAGTCTGTACTCCCTTGTTTGTAAGGACTCCATGAGATTGGAAAAAGCTCGTTGACAAGCAGCAGAAAGGTGCTAACAAAGGCCAGCAAAAGACAAAGAAGAATTCTTAGTATCTGAAGTCATTATGAATAAACTTCGTTATATATTGGGAAGACAAGAAGACAGGTCATGATATTGAAATCAATGAGAGTTCCATTATGTTCTAGATCTTCTATAATGAGAAGCTCTCAAAATTACTTTAAAACTCATTCTATGTACCTAAATTACTTTCAAGGGACCATTTAAATTAATAACTTGAGTTTTGAGGGAAAAATATTTTATATCAAATCACTCTGATTACAGGAAATCCTAATATGAAACATAGGAATATACTCTCTAGGTAAAGATACTCCATAGCTTAATATATTGCATATCATATTATTGGATGAGTAATAATTTATCAAATAAATAAACATAAAGCATTGCAAAATATAAAATCTGACTGGCAATTTATTCTAGACTTCTATATTTTTAGAAATTACCAGAAATGCTTATTTTTTAAATTAAGGTGTTTTTGTCTGTTTGTTTTCAGTTTTTGTTGTTATTGTTTAGTTTGTTACAGGTCAGGAGAAATGAAGGGCTTGAGGAGATAAAATCCAAGAATGTAGGACATGAGTTAGTCGCTTCTTCAAAATATATATATTTTTTCTCATCAAATGACCAAATTTTGATTTCCTTGAATTGGGCATTTAAGGCTGTTTTGAAGAGGAAATTATTCCTTTGAGCGACTCATGCCTTTGATGCCCGCACCAGCTTTGGCCCACCATAATGGAAAAAATTAAGACCACAACCTTGGTGAAGTTTGCTACAAATAAATGATCTTTTCCCTAGTGGCATTTTGTGACCTGTGCTGATATTTTTTTTAAGCTAAAAGAATATGCCATTGAAGGTTTTGGATAATTTCTGCTGATTCAAGCTCATGGTAATATAAATCACATGTCATAAAGCAAACACATAAATAGAGTTCATAGAGGAAATCAAAGTGGTTTCAGAGGATCCTGATAGGTGTGCTTACACCGGTCTCCAGAGCTCTCAGTGTTTGACAGGCCTCATGAACATTTCAGCTACACTTTTCCAGATCGACTGCCTTTGAATGATTTTCAGAACTCTGAGCCATTACTAAATGCCAAGGAAAGAAATTAAGCAATGAAAAATTGGACAGACTCTCAGGAAAAGTTTCCTAATTGTGAAACCTATTAAAATGTGGAATAAATATCCTCTCAGGGAGAGGATGGAGGCCCATCTTTGAGGCTGTAAAAATAGGGCTAGACCAACTCTTAGAAAAAAGAATCGAGGGCAGAATTCATTACTGGCGAGGAAGTGAGCTGGATGACGTAATGGGTGTTTTCCCTCTCTCCTGCTAAAGCTTCTTTGATGTTTTCACTTAAGTCGTAACTTAGTTCCAAAAGCAGATATTTGAATGTGGGTGCTGGACTCAGGTTTCAATGAAAACCTCAGCAGAGAAAGTCAGAGATGAAGGCCACCATTGATCATGATCAAACTTTTATATGTGACCACGGAAGACCATTGGAAAGCCACCTAATGCATTACCTGGCAAACTCCTATTGTGGTTAGTCTTCTTTATCTGTATGTCTATCTTGCTCAGTCTGGGCTTCTGCTTGTCAGAAAAATAGGTTGCATTTATACAGGACTGCCAGCCTTCTGTTTTTCTTGCCTGCTCTGCACGCATGCTTATAAATCCAATGTAGCTGGGTGGAAGGAATATACCGGCAGCTCTTTAGCATTAAGAATGTGATAGGAGAAATTGAGGTAGATGTGAACTGTCACCATCAATCAAAGTCAGTGAAAAGGCAGCTTTCCAGGTGGAACAGTGGCCTCTATTTGCTGGTACTGTTTTTTTCTTTTCATCAGGGAACTAATGAGAGAAAAGTATGAAGGATTTGTGCATGAAACGTGCACAATGAATCTCAAGTGAGTGGATAAAAATGTTGTGAGTGGGATTTGATTGAACGTAAACGCTTACCCTCTTTTCTGTTTTTTTTTTTTTTAAATTATTTAATTCTTTAAATCCCAGCACTCTTGAACTTTGCAGCCCGCCTTATTTGATTTCTTGTCTTGGGCCAGCCGTAAGTGATGCAGAGCTTCCTGAGCACTCAGTCGTCTGTCCCTTATCCTTTTCTGAGTACACATATGGATGAAATAGTGTAAAAACATGAACCTCAGTATACTTTGTCTTAATTATTCAGTTATTAAGGTTAGGATTTTTAGCAAAAACACTTTGGATATTTCTGACTAGTTAACATAAAAGTAACAACAAGTCTTTTATAATTCAATCGCTTATAAATATGTGTTATTGTTTGCTTAGTTTTTATATCTGGGAGAATCATAACATGTGTGTTTGTTTCTACTGTCACTTGCAGCTCAACAGAACCCTGTAATATGCATGAAAATTTTCTGGAATTTATGAGATGGGCAGCTGCTTATCTCATATTCCCTTTCCAGGATGAAAAGAACACCTATCACAAAGCAATATAAATAACTGCTAGCCCATAGCATATACATTTATACAAAGTAATGACAACTATTTTATATGGCAACAGGCTAAATATAACACGACTCTCTAGTTTGGAGTAAGGTGAAATATATAAATCTATTATAAAGTCTCAGCTCTCCCAAATGTCTCCATCATGCCACCAAGAGTTTCATAATCCAAAGACCAAGATAGAAAATATGTTTTTTCTAGGGACTTGCGTTACCCCAGAGTATAACTTTAAGCCCAGATTACTTCAGACCCCTGTAGATCTGATCTGCCCTTGGGACAAGAACCAGCCAAAATACTTTTTCTTGACGACAGGGTTGAAGTTCAGGATAGAAATGTAAATCTGTTCAGACACGCCGAGGAACAAATAAATCACACTGAGGACATGGAGAATGGAGCTGCCAGAGGGACAAAATGAAAAGACAGATGCTGAGCAAAGGCACAAAAAGGAAAAAAATATAGACTAGTTAGAGCAGTGTGGACTTGTCAGACATGGAGGAGCTCTCAAGTTATAAATCGCTTAGAGAAATTAAAGCAGTATTTTGACATAATAGAAAAAGGAGCCTATCTGGCATATCTGTTCCCACTAGACAGGAGTTCAAGTTCTGGCTCTGTCCCTCACTGGTTGTGGGATGTTGGGTAGGTTACTTTTCTGCTCCAACCCTCCTATTCACATCTATGAATTAAAAAATTTGAATTGGACACCCAAGCCCACTTTAGCTTTCGATCTTAATCTGCCATGCCAACCTGGTGGGTTATAATTATAAGAGAGTCGATAGTGGGTAGTACACTGAGATCATTTGTGTTGGAGTTTTCCCATTGGTATCTGTCTTATTCTTAGTCATTTTGTGAGAACGTGGAATGTGAATGGCACAATCATGGGCTGTGAAGATAAGACCCAGGATATCTGGCAAGATCTTGGTTTTCAAAAAGGACCTGAATGTTGCTTATTTGCTTAAACTTCTGGTGTAGAGAAAGCATGAGTTTCAACATTATGAGCTCTTAGCATATAGGAGAAGAAGTGGATTAGAAATAGAAAGACTGGGCTGAGTTAGTGAAATACTGAGTTAGTGAAGTACTGAAAGCTAGTAACGCTTTCCATGATTATTTAATTTGACTAATCTAATGAAAATATTGGCAGTTATGGGAATCTTCTGAGTTAAAAGCAGCTAAATTTTCTCCTTAATATACTGTTATTCATGACATTTTGTTTCAATTGATCTTCCAAACCAGGAAATCTTTCTAATATATTTAATTATTACAAAAGGAAGAAATAGGATTGATTATCCTCACTCATTTTCCAAGCAGGAGATTTTTCAACTATATACACCTGTGTACATATATGCACCTAAATTAGCCAATTGAAAGTTTTGTGAAAGTCCAGGTTTCCCAGCTTTCTGTCAGTAATTTTCAAATGTGCTGGTTGCCTCAATGGGTTAAAATCTGGGTATCGGAACCCAAATACGTCTTCAGTTCCAATGACTTTTCATTAATTTCCCACCTGAAGCACTGCATGCACCATCAGCCTGCCAGACGGAGGACAAAGTCTTCTGAATGATTGTTGTCCTACAGAGGGGACAATGGCCTGTTTTCTAAGTTAGCTGTTCTGAGGGGTTTGGTTGCATGGACATAGCTTTAAGAGACGTGTCTTGATTGTATTGTAGCTATGGTTCTGTAGCCTCCTCTTTCAGGACTTGGCTGTGATGCAAGGCTTCAGTATAAGTTCAGATGGACACAGGGCTCTTTTTGAGATAAAACTTGACATTTGTTGTAGTGACATTGAGGTAGGATTTGTTATATTCTCTTTACAACTCATAGTCTCAACAATTCTTTTGAAAATTCTCTGGCCTCCTTTCTTTAGTTAGAAACATTTTCCAGCTGGAAGATATATACAGTGACTTTTGCATGTCATCCTGCTAGTTTCTAAACATAATAGTCAGGCTGATATCTGTGATACGTTTATTTAGTCTTTTCCTTTGAATCCGTATCTTGTTTTGTGCCTGTCTTGCTTCCTAGCTCAGGGGAACGAAAAATGTCCTGGCCAGCTGCCATCTGGTGAAACAGCTGCTTTTGACTCCAGGGAACCTGCAAGTGGGCCTGGGCAGTAAAAATGGAGCGTACTATTCCTAAGACTTGAACACTCCCTTTGCTATCAATAGGTCAAATGAGCTTCAACTGGGAAAAAACAAGTTGAATGCTTTTTATTTTTACATTCCTTCATTTTACTGACATTGCTGCCGCATTTGATACTGTTGACTCAGCTCTCCTTAAAATTATTTTTCTTGGCCTTTTTATAACTTTACTCCTACCTAACTTACTGATGATTCTTTTTGTGTTCTTCTTAAAATGTGCTGTTCTGTACATTTTATCCTTCTTCTTTAGTCTCTTATTTAGCTTCATGCTCTATGCTTTAAGCCAGTGGTTCTCAAACTTTAAGCTGGTGGCTTGCAAATTTGGCTGCATGTCAGAATCATTTATGAGACTTTATTTAAATACAGATGCTTGGGCTATTGCTCTGAAAATTCTGAGTCAATATTTTTGGTGTGGAGACCAGCATCTATATTTTTAAAATATTTCACAGATGTTTCTTATGAGTTTTAGGTTTGAGAATCACTGCTCTCTTGAATTATCCATACTGTCAGCCAAATAGGCTACTGATTTCTGAGTTTTATTCTGCTCCCTAGCATCTTACCTGAGCTCCAGATGCATAGGCTAAATCTTCTAAGAAATATCTTCACATGGACTGTCCACAGTTATTTCAAATTTGATATACTCAGTCAAACTCATTATTCAACCCTGTTGCTTCCGTTTGCAGCCTGTCTCTTCTAATAATGACACCTCCTGGACCAAGTGGAAAACCTTATTCATCTGCAGCTTCTTGCTTTCTTCATTTTTGTTCTTTCCTATCAGTCTTAATTACATACCTGTCATGATTAATTTTATGTGTCAACTTGGCTAAGCCATGGTGCTCAGATACTTGGTCAAACATTATTCTGGATGTTTCTGTGATGGTGTTTTTGGAAGAGATTGATATTTAAATTGATGGACTTTGAATCAAGCAGATTGCTCTCCATAATATGGGTGGGCCTCATCCAATCAGTTGAAGGCCTGAATAGAACAAAAAGATTGACCTCTCCCAAGCAAGGGACAATTTTATCAGCAGACAGCCTTTGGACTTGAACTGTAACATCTGTCTTCCCTCTGTCTCCAGCCTGCTGGTCCACCCTCCAGATTTTAGACTTGCCAGCCTCCATAATCTCATGAGCCAATTCCTTAAAATAAACTTTATATATATATATATATATATATATATATATATATATATATAAAATAAACTTTTATACATATATATATTTTACATATAAATATATATATTTATATATGTATTCTGTTGGCTCTGTTTCTCTGGAGAACCCTCGCTAAAACATTTATCTCTCTACCTTGATCTCTCTTTTAAAATCTATTCTTTCCTTCTATTTCCATGTTTCTCCTTGGTTTTGGCCTCCATCAACTTTTGCCTTGGATGACCCTAACTGGTGCTTCAGTGTTACCAGTCTCCTTTCATCCATGGATTCTCCACACTGCCTTGAACATGATCTTTCTAAGTAAGTAAGCCTGTTTATATTGTTATCCTACTACTTAGAAACCTTGGGTGTTTCTCTGTTGTTTCCTGAAGGATTAAACTCTAAGTTCTTTGCATGCAAAGCATTTCACATCTGTGTTTAAGCATTAGCCATATTCAATTCCCAACCTCTCTCTTCTCATACCAACACACACACACACACACACACACACACGCATTTCTCCAGCCAGGAAACTATTTGCATTCCCTTAACTTGCCATGCTTCTTCTCAACTCAATGACTTTGTGCAAAATTTTTCTTCTCCCTGGAATGTGCTTCCCTTGCCTCCAGTCTTCCCAGTGAGCTCTCTCTCATCTTTCAGACCTGGCACAGATATTACACTTCTTTGTACATCCACTTCCTGGAGTTAACCAGAAATCAACTGACTTTTTTACTTCTGTGCTCCTATAGCACATCTAAGGGCATGACTGAGCTCAATGGCTGCATTTATTGAACATTTGCTAAGAGCGAGGTAATGCATTATCTCATTTAATCCTCATTATGGTCTTCCTTTAGGGAAACAGAAGTTTGGGGAAGTATAGCAGCTTGATCAAGATCGCAGAGCTCGTAGATGACAGACACAGGCGTTGAAAGAATCCAGTCTGTGCTCTTGGTCACTATACTCAGCTGCCTTCACTGCATCACTGTGCACCACATCTACCTTATGCTGCTTGTAATTACTTCTTTAGAGCATGTCTTCTGACTGAACTGCAGGATTCCTCCTCTATCACCAAATGTATGGAAGAATAAATGTATAATTGGATTAACGATAATCGGTGGTGGTATTCATCAGGTAAAGAGTGGAGTAAGTAAAAGGATTATTTAGTCATAGCTAATAGATGCCATATCAAAGCAAAGGTACCTGAGTTTCCTTTATCTAGATTATCTTCTACTTATAATTTTAGAAATGTGTTAAATTCTCCAAAATATTTTGGGCCTCAGTACCATATTGCTTAAAATATTAATGTTAAAATATATTCCATTATATTGTCTTTTATGTACATTTTATTTATTGCACAACCCCAATAATAAAAGTTTAATTCAAAACACTTGTGCATATCTCTTACTAAAATCTATTTCCAAGTTACCTTTTGGGATTTTTGTGTTGGATATCACTTTATGAATATTAAGGAAACCACATTGGTCAAACCATAAAAAAAAGTAGACATTACTTATTTAAATACATTTTTATATAGCCAAAATCAAGTTCGTTATTCAGTTTAAGATAGGATATTGCCCCTTTAAAGTGAGAGACTCTCCTAATCTCAGAATATTTACCAAATGGATAATGGATAAGAAACAATTCCCACTTCCACTCAAGGGGTCAGTCACCCACTGTTTAAAACTCTCCCATTGCCACAGACTGAGGGAAAGCAAAGCCTCATGGCACTCTTTCAGTCCATAATGCTCCAACCAAAGTAACTCCAGTTCCTTCTTTAAGCTTTAAACTTACTCTACCCTCCAGTGAAATTCCATAAGATCTTTCTCTTCCAAAAATACCAATCACAACCATTAAATCATTCTGTTCATTTCCAGCTGTGGAATTCTGTTAATTTCCTGTACTGTTGTGTTTATTCTGAAGAAGGTAGAGGGAGGAGATGGTAATTACTTGATGAAGAAACCCTACCGTGGAAAGTTTCCCAATTTGCATATTGTCTACAGCAACATGTAGGCTTTGGGTATTTATATGAGATGAATAGACTGGCCAAATTTGAGGCCCAAGAAATGGATCTCTCTCTTACTTTTCGTTTCCAATTAGAAACTACAAGCCATGCATGAAGCATTTCTCAGGGCTAAATACAAAACCCAAGGGAAAATGTTCATATTGAAAATACTACTTTTTTTTTTTCTCATACCACACACTATTTTACACAATCTCTTCATTATCCATTTTGCAACATATCAAACAACATTAAATTTCCCTTTAATTCCAAGCCGACCACTTTACTCTTCTCAGGCACCAGACGTATGAAAGGTTTAGCCGTGTTTTATTTATGCATTCATTTATTTGGTTAAAAGACAAACTTAGGAGGAACCTCTGAGTTCTCCTTTCACAGCTGTGATTATAGAAAAATGAAAATCTGAAGCAAGAAAATTTATAAACTGTAAATTACATTCCATTTTCAGAGTCTGAAAAATTATGGAGATTAAGAAGCTTGATGAAGAGATGTTCATAACTTTTTCACAAGGACATTCTTTTAGTTGGTCTACTTATGTTATCGCAAAACTTCTGGGGGTGCCCTACTGGGTCACTCAGATGTCTCCAGACTCACACATCTCTTTGAGAAAGCAAAGGTTAACAACAACAGGTGTTACTGGAGTGAGCTATGCACACCAGGATTGCTGAAAATGCAGTCTTATTTCTTTGGAAATCTTTGACTCCTCAAAAAAATATGTGAAAAGCAGCCCCCAAATGGTTCTGTGCTCCAATTTGATTTTATTTTAGAATTGCTTATGTTACTAGGACTTCTGCGTGTGGCTTCTCTGAAAGAATGGCACAGCTATCAGCTCTCAGTGTGGACGTTAATGGAAATAGTGTGCTTTTACGGACTCAACCCTCTCCGAAGCCCTGCCTCAGGCTGTTTCACCAGAACCTCTACGTTGTATCTGGAAAATCACTAACAGAGAAACAGACAGAAGGGGGGAAATCTGTTTTTTAAATCTTCTTTCTGAAACTTCCTGTGCAACTTTCCTGCTAGGAGCTTGATTCCATGGAAGCGGTAGGATATCGGGGATTTGCATTTTGGAAAGTTATCCTGTGTGTTATTTATATTCCGTATCTCTGTTGCAGTTATGTGTTCAACAGCTGCATTCCACATAACCATAAAGGAGTTGTCAAAAAGCAAACACTTTTTATAGAAAAAGACTTAGAAAACTGCAGTCAAACCTTAATTATCCAAAGAAAGTCATGAGGTGGTTAATGTTCTGAAACAATGAGTAACTTCTGAATATTTGACATTCATAAGCCTCTTGTGATTTCATACAGAAGATGCACCTTTCAAATAAAGTTGAAATTAGTGATTAAACGTAGCTGATCGACCCTGAATACAGTGGTGGAGAGGTAGGGCAGAAGCCTTGGGGGGTGCTGGGTGGCACATCCTAAAGCGTGCAACACCTGCAGACGACCAAGACGTGAGTGTTCCTCAAAGGTTTTCTTCATCATCTTTTGGGTTAAAATATTCACTTCAAATGCACATTATTTTTAGTCCAAAACAATTTTGTTTTTACTTTACACATTCATATCTATTTGCTGAGAATCGTTGAATCTTTCATTGGTCACAAATCTTCCTCACAATTACCTCAGTATGTTCTCAGCCGTCTCCGTTCTTTCCAGGGCTGAGTTCACCAGCTCAGAACGTGATTGGTCCCGTGAAGAGTAACTTAACCTCACAGCCTGCTGTCACGGGAGGTTAAATTTATGGTATACATGTCTCAGGAATATTCACTCTCGGTCTTAGTTAAAAATAAATGTTAACAATTACTTGAATTAGGTATAGCTTTTATTTTTTACATGTAATGGTCTTTATTTCTCATACTGTATATACCATCATATAAAATTTATACTATTAAACAAATCCAATAAAGTAATTTATGCAAAATTATAGAATTATAATTTAGAAATACAGTTGTCTTTTTCTTTTGTCCTCATATAACATGATTACTATACTATTATATAATAATACTTATCACATGGCTGAGAATTTGAGGTAAAACATACTATGTCTATATTCTGTTTTAGGAATCATTTCTCTCCAGTTTATTTATAAAATGAGAAGTTTGGTTTAGATTCTTATTATTTTCTGAATTTCGTCTTACCCTCAAAAAACATATTGCAAAGAAAATTGGGAATTTTGGCTGAATGAAACTCCTTCTTTCCTCTTCCATCTTTCCCTACTGACAACATGAGATAACCTTGACTTGTTTTCCTTTACTGAGTGGCTTCAAGGTTTCTCTTTCTCAGCTAAAAATAATAATAATCATTAGTTGAATGCATTCTTTGTATTAGTGCCTGTTATGTGTTGGGAATCTATGATATCTAGGTGTTTGTTTTTAAAGCTATACTTTTTTCTTTTTGGTGAGGAAGATTGGCCCTGAGCTAACATCTGTTGCCATTCTTTCCTCTTTTTTTTCTCCCCCCAAAGCCCTACTACATAGTTGTACATCCTAGCTGTAAGTTGTTCTAGTTCTTCTATGTGAGATGCCTCCACATGGCTTGATGAGTGGTGTATAGGTCCACGCCTGGGATCTGAGCCAGCAAACTCCCGGCTGCCGAAGTGGAGCATGCGAACTTAACCTCTTGGCCATGGGGCCAGCCCGTGATATCTAGATTTAACAAGCCAGAAACTTGCCCAAATTAATGCCTAATAACTCAGAGATTATCCTGACTGAGTCAAAGGAAATAAATACAGATTACATTCTACTTCCCACTGTGGAACCACGGTCTTTCCTTTGTAACTCCCCTTTAGTTTGAAATTATTGAAGAAAATGAAAGGAAAATGTATAATTAGATGGTAAAATATTTTCACATTTAACAGTCACTTTGCCATGACTTTTCACTTATTAACATATATACCATATCTTAGGGGAAGCAGCTGTATAATTGATTACTTTCTGCAAGTTCTGACACATGGGAAAATTTTACATATCCTGGTGAAAAAGAATCTTAACCTTAACGAAAAAAGAATCTTAATCTTAATGAAGGAGTTGCTTAAAGTGTAAATGAACTTAAAATGTAACTGTGTTTCCATGTGTAACAGGGTGAATAGTGACTTCCTAAAAGAGATGTTCACGTCCTGTTCCCTGAAACCTGTGAATGTTATCTTATTTGGAAAAAGTTATTGCAGATGTAATTAAATTAAGGATCTTTAGCTGAGGAAATCATCCTGGATTATCCTGGTGGGCCCTGAATCTCATGACAAGTGTCCTTATAAAAGAAAAGCAGAGGGAGATTTGTGACAGAAAAGGAAAAGGAAAAAGAAAAGACACAGACAGGGGAAAGTGATGTGAATGCACAGGCAGCCCAGAGAGTGATGTGGCCACAAGCCAAGGAATGCCAACGGCCACCAGAGCTGGAAAAGGCAAAGAACACATTCTCCCTTAGAGCCTGCAGATGGAGCGGCCCCTGCTCACACCTTGATTTAGGACGTGTGACCTTGAGAAAGGTGAGAGATAAATATTTGTTGTTCTAAGCCACCTAATTTATGGTAACTTGTTACAGCAGTGCCAGGAAGCGAATACATCATGTGAGTTGAATAATGTAAACATGTGTTCATCAAAGCCACTAACTACAAGTTCCACGAGGGAAGAGACCAGTTAGGTTTTGTTAATGGCTGAGTTTTGCTCAGCCAGCTTGGTGAGGCCAAGTACCTGGGAGGCAGGGTATCTAGGCACATGGCTGATGGGAAAGAACAACAGTGTTTCCCAGTCTCACTTGCAGCTGAATGTGGCTGAGGGCCTATTTTGTGCCAAAGAGATAAAAGCACATGAAGTGATAACTACAGGGATGTGCCCCTGACAGGAGGAGGCATCATAATGGATGAGCAAGTGCCACCAACTTATATAAGAAATATATCTGTTTTGGTGCAAGAGGCAATGCCTGAAGGAGCAATAACATAAAAGTGCTATGCGATTCCTCCATGCTTGCACAGACTTTTCTATAAGAGAGAGTAAAAAAGCACTGCTGCTTTTTTTAATGCTGCGGGCAGGGTGGAGTTCTGTTCTGCAAGTTATTCTGGAGAACAACCAAACTTAGTTCTGAGTCATACACAAAATAACTGGCCCTTGTTGAATGAGTTGAATGAATTTATATAATTGTTCAACCTAAGTATGTTATATCAGATAATAATTGTTTGGAGAAAACGAGAACAGGAATTTTCTTGGAATATTCATCAACTGAAATATTTTTGTACTCTATCTCCCATTTATCTGCACTTGGGGATAAGAAGTGATCTATTTACAAGAATTTAAGGGAAATATATATATAGTGTATTTATATTTCTCCACCTCCTATATGTAAGCCATGAGATATTTTTATTGATTGCTTTTAAAATGTTCGTTATAAATGCTTAAGAGCCAAGTACCAACACTAACTCTTCATCTGTCACGTTACTAGATCATACATTTTTACTTAAAAGCATTGTAATTACATCAATGCTTGTTGTCATTTCAACTCTTTGGAATTAAACTTTTCCTTCATTAATTATCCATAAACCCACCTTGTCCTAGCACATTTGAAAAAGGAACTACATTTGAAAAATTTAAAAAAAAAAAAAAAGAGGACTTCTCGATGCGTTCCGGATAACTGCTGTCCTCCATAAAAATACTCACTCTCTAGAATTTAATTTCCTTACTCACATCCATATGCTGCTCAGTTAATGTCCGCTGCATTGGTTCGTATCTCTCAATTAACCCCTAAGAGACCTTTCTCCCAGCAATGCTAGGTGATTGTGCTTGTTCTGGAATGTAAATTCTATCATCTGCAGTTCCTCTTTTACCTTTATGAAATGCCGCCCTAATGCATTCCTGATAGATGACGTTTTACTCTACATTTTCATAGATTTTTGAAAGATCTTCCTTTTCAATTATCTGTTCTTAAGGCAATTTTGTCCATATGGATGCCAAAAGTAAGACAACTAATTGACAATTATTAGTCAAGCTTTTGTGGGAAGGCCTGGAACATAGATGATTAAGCAGTTTTTCCTTCTTTCTTGCCTTTTTTCTCCCCATGTAAGACTCGCAGACGTTTTCTCATCCCAACGATTCAGATCAGTTTTCTCTCGGTGAAGAATTTCCCAATACGTGCAGGTAGAGTCAACCATCTCTCTTTTGTTTCACTACTGACCTTAATAGTAGCATCATTTTTATAAATTTTATTTTTGTGTGAGAAATTAAAGACACAGAACATTCATGGGAGTTCTGATGTATGGTAGTTTCTAGAATCTACTGGTATTCCTGAAAAACTCACTTTAACAGAGTCCTTAGTGCCTGATGAGGCCAAGTGAGCCAAAGAGTGGTTTCTAAAAGCTGAGGGAACAAGGGAAATGGGGCCAGAGGTGCTTGAAGTGTGAGAATGAGGGCCAGAGAAATAGCCCGAGGCTGTCCTGACAGGTAAGATGTGTGGGCAGGATGTCTAACACACATGTTGGGGTAGTCAATGTCTGAGTAGATTTGATGGGGGTTAACTCTATACAAATGCTCAGCTACACACACAAAAAATTGATAGCTCTAAATAATTGAAGCTTCACAGAAAAATTGGCTTGGATGGATTCACTTATTCTGGATAAATTTTAGAAAGAAGGAATCTCAACTTCTCCATCCAGTGTTTTTAAAGAGCATAAAAGGCATGTTTGAACACATGCAGAACGTTAGAGCCCTTTAGAAGAGACTAGAGAGTGTTACAGTGAGGCATGACCTTTTTTTGCTCTCTATATTGGCTGAAGTTACTAGGTAGATATTAAGATTGGTTGTGCTTAAAGTATGGCCTTGAATTCCATGATTTATTCCTTTTTCAGCTGTTTTTTCTCAGGAGTTTTCCTGTGTGCAATCAGTATACTTGCCACATTTTGAAATATATTAAGACGGTATCCTTGTCTGATTTCAGCAATCTGTCTCACACAATTAGTAGTAATTTTTATTTCCCATTCTAGAGCCATGGATTCCTTTTCCACATCAGTCTCTAACTGAACTGGACATTAAAAACCGATTCTTGTTGAGCCACACAAAGTAATGTTGAGAGTTATTTTGCTGCAAAGCCCTGGTGATGTTGACCTTGTTTAGTGCTCAACCACCTTAATGTAAAATTCAGAATGGTCAGTTTCATAAAAATCAGGTCAAGAGCTGCAGACAGACTGCTTGATTCACTCCTGACCACAAGAAATGGACATGCGTTTTCAATTCCAGCTCAGCATTTCACATCTGCATCGTAGGGCCCTTCCAAAAACCTGACAGAAATGTCATCAATGAAACTGAGAAGAAAATATTTCTGACAGACTTTTTCTTTGGCTTTCCTGATATTCAGTTTGCCAAATTTATAAAGAAAAAAAGTCTTGCTCTTCTGTACTTTCCAGATATTTACTTTTTAAAAAATCTGGGGTCAGTGGCAGAAGATGGGATTGCAAAAAGAGCTGCTGTAATCATCAGAACTAAGGAATCACTTGCATTCTTGGCCACCACCTTCACCTAGGGTACTGAATTGGCTCTGAAATTAGAAGAGAAGTGGAGTGAGGGGTCTTTAACAATATCTAAAATTCCCTGAAGTACTTGATGGCTTAAAACGTCGTCTATTCTCTTAGGGCAAAAGTTTAAGTTATGTGTGTGTATATATATATATATATATATATACATATTTAAATTCAGGAGACAGCATTGAAAAATTGTTCTTCATCTTAATGAGATGGACCTGGTCCTTCTTCAAAAGGAAACTCTGGTTTCCTGTTGTATGCTGTGTCTAGGCTCTTAGGGTAAAAGTTATTTATTAGCATAACCACATAACCACGTAGCTGCTTTACTGTATAGTCCTTGCCATTAGGCGGCTGCCTCACAGCTATTGAGTTTCAGAGCTAGAATGTGAACCCAAGTCTTAAAACTTAACTCCAGAGCCCTTCTGCATGATCACTACAACATTCTGATCCAGAGGAAAAAGTGAAATGCATGTGCTAAGGAGTAATGTGAGCAGAGGGTGATGTATGTTGGTCAATAAATAGCCTGTCAGCTGAGTCTCCCACGTCTCCTCCTCCACTCTGCCCATTCACCCAGGCTCCTTCCCATCCATTCATTACTCTGGAGCCAAGAAGAGGCTTGTAAATAGGCACATGAAATTATTTTACCCTTCTGTTTATTTTGTTATTGTTTATTGTGAAAATTTCAACCATATCCAAAAGAAAACTAGTATATAATGAACTCTCAGATATGCAGCTTCCGTAACTACCAACTCATGGTCAATCTTCACTCCATAGTATTTTGAAACAAATACCAAAAAGCATATCATTTCATCCATAAATATTTCAAGTTTTATCTCTAAAATGTAAGGACTTTAAAAATAACCCATAGATACAATAATATTTATATTAGGCTAAATAAATTAATAGCTTTTCTTTAGCGTCATCAACTAGCTTGTCAGGGTTCAAATTCCTCTGATTGTCTCAATTTTTTTTCAAAAGTTGATTGGTTTGAGACAGGATCCAAGTAAATTCCGTATCTTATTATCTTATTTTTGGTTTATGAGTGTCTCAAGTCTCTTTTATGTAGGTTTCTTCTCAATCTCTCTCTCTCTTTCTTGCAATTTATTTGTTGAAGAAACTGGATGTGACTCGTCCCACAGTCTGGATTTTCTTGCCTTCCCATGGTGTTCCTTTGTTCTCACTATTTACTGTAAATTGGTAGTAAACTCTAAAAGTCTTGATCGAGTACAGATTTGACAAAACTACTTTACAGTTGCACTTGTGTGTTACAATGGGGAATTACATAGTGGTTGATGGTCTCTCTTGTGTTGAAGTTAAGAGTCATTTATAATCACTATTTGGATCCATTAACTCATTATGGATTTCCAATAGTGATATTCTAATTCTCTCAGCTTTTTTTTTTCATGTATTAGGTGGTGTATGTGTGTGGGTATGTATATATATGCGTGTATATATATTGTGTATATATTATATAATATATATATTACCATCAGGAGTTACATAATGTTTGATGGTCTTTCTTGCGTTGTATGTATATAATACACCACATACACACACACATATAGTTTGCCTCTTACTATAATATATGGAGATCACTCAGTAGTAGTATATAAAGATTTTACTTGTGATGTGGTTCCTCAATTTTATGTGTCAGCTTTACTGGGCTACCAGTACCTGTTACCAGATAACTGGTAAAACATTATTTCTGGGTGAGGGTGTTTCTGGAAGAGATCAGCATTTGGATCCATAGCCTGAGTGAAGATCACCCCACCAAAGCAGTAGGTATCCAATCAGTTGAGGGCCCAAATAGTCCAAAAAGGTGGAGGGGTGAATTTTCTTTCTTAACTGGAGCTGGGACATCCATATTCTCCTGCCCTCAGATATCAGCTCTCCTTTGTTCTCAGGCCTTTGGACTTGGACTGAATTACACCACCAGCTTTCTTTGTTCTCCAGGTTGCAGCAACAGATTGTGGTACATCTCAGCTTCCATAATCACACGAGCCAATCCCCGTAATAAATCTCCTCTTATATATCCATATCTATATTTATACTATTGGTTTCTATTCTCTGGGAGAACTCTGACTAATACATTCCTCATTTCTTTTTCCAGCTGCATAGTACTCCATTATGTGGAAATACCACAGTTTTCTCAACCAGTTCCCTATTGATGGACATTTTGGTTGTTTCTGGTGTTTATCTATTTCGAATAGTGCAGCAACAAATAGCCTTCTGTGCTCAGTTCATTGTGTTCTTGCCAGTGTATCTTTGGGGGTGAAATTCTTAGAGGTGAACTTCCGGGTCAAAGGATAAATCTATATGTATGTCAATCTGAGACTAACCCCCTCTTACACACTGAAGCTCTTACCTTCAGTGAGTGTCTATCGCCCTTAGGGGGTGGGAAATAAACCCTTAACATGAATAAAATGTCCCGTACAGTCTTCTCCTAACTAGTTTCCCAGCTTCAATGCCACCGTGATCCCCTTCATTCTCTGTTCCATCCACAGTGGCCTTCTTCATTTCCTCAAAATGGCGTGTTCTCTCTCTACATAGTTCAGATTAGAAAGCTCTCCTGCTTCTTTTTCTGTGGCTGATTAACTGCTCCTCATCATTCAGAGCTCAGCTTAAAGGCCGCTACCTCTGGGCAGCATCCTTGACCCTAGAACCTCTGAAAGTGGAGTGTCTGGGGGCAGATGGGCACATAGCTGTGTGCTGCGCAGATAGGACTGAGTGGGAGAGAAGGATTGGAAATCATTATTCTTTCAAATAGTTGAAGTTGGGGGGATACATATGATCAGCAGGGAAAGCACCTCTTTGTGCTCCCATAGTACCTGGTACTTCACTCAATTTAGCACTCAGTTATGATTGCCTTGGCTCCATATAATTGTCTTTTCTGCATTTACCATTAGACTGAAATCAGCATGAGAGAAGAAACTTTCTGTGTCTTATTTACTATAATTCCATTTACAATGCTAAGCTCTCCCTAAGTATTTTTGAATGAATAAATAGCAAGAGAAATGGTAGGAAATTCAGAGGATTCTGCTACCATAAAAATCCAAGAAAGAAGAGTTAATTGACTGCATAAAATATTTTGGATGAGAAGAGGAAGACAAACCCTTCCCTCGATGTTAGCAATAATGGGGATATTGGCGACCTTAGTGAGAATAGTTTTAGTTGGTGACAGAAGAGGAATAAGATTATAGCATAAATAGGAACGAATGGATGAAGAGCAAACTGAAATATATATGTATATTTAATACAGAAGAAGCTTAGTAAAAAAGATAAAAAGAAGGCAATAATTAAAAACGTATTTGGGAACAAGACTTTTTATTGTTCTTTGGTGTATTTTTATTGGTTTAGTTTTCTTTTCTTTTCTTTTTTTGAGGAAGATTAGCCCTGAGCTAACATCCGTCGCCAATCCCCCTCTTTTTGCTGAGGAAGACTGGCCCTGAGCTAACATCCGTGCCCATCTTCCTCTATTTTATATGTGGGACGCCTACCACAGCATGGCTTGGCAAGCAGTGCTATGTCTGCAACCGGGATCTGAACAAGCACGTGCGCGCTTAACCGCTGCGCCACCCCATCAGCCCCTAGGCTTTTTTTCTTTCTTTTGCTTAGTTTTTAAAGACAAGAGACACGTGAAGAGAAGAGGCAGTAGAGCGGAGGCCAGTGCAAGCCTTCAGGATTCAGAGCACAGAGGCTGACTTGGCCTGAGTGACAAGGCGAAGGGAGGAGCTGTCCAAAGAGCCGTCAGGAAGGACGCCTGGATAGACTTGTATGTGGATCACTTTATGGGGGGGCGGAAATAGAACTTTTCAGCTTAAAGGCCTCTATCTTCCTATTTCCAAAGAGAAGGAAAAGTCCATTCCCAAAAGGAAGGCAAAGTATTGGGTTATAACAACTGGAAAGTGTCGAAGGGCATCACCTAGTTTTATTTTGAATGATACCCAAGACATGGTGGTCATGAACTCTGTTTACTGTTTAGGGAACAGATAGCAGAGGCTTAGCAGTACACGGACTTAGGAGTTATTTCTGTGGTGTGTTCAAATTTCAGGTCCTCCAATTACTAACTTTGAGATCGAGCATGGGTTATTAACTTGCTGAGCCTCGGTACCTTTTGCTGTAGTCTATGTCCCTTATTGGTTTGCTGGAGGAATTAAATGAAAATAAGTAAAGCACTTTGGTCAGCCCTTGACATATAGCTGATGCTGTGTAATATAAAGAAATACTCTTCTTTAGAAATACCTCTAGAATGAAATTCTGGAAAGAAGGATGTAGTCATGGGTGCCAGGATTATCTTGGTCCAATTTCAATTTGAACAGCATACGTTAGTCTAGAGTTCTAGAAGATGAAAGAGAATGCAGAAGAATTCCAAAAGCCCAGAAAGTTCAGCACTTGTTTGTTCATTTTTTTTTAAGATTGGCACCTGAACTAGCAACTGTTGCCAGTCTTCTTCTTCTTTTTTTTCCTGCTTTTTCTCCCGAAACCCCCCCAGTACATAGTTGTAGGTCCTTCTAGCTGTGGCATGTGGGATGCTGCTTCAGCATGGCCTGATGAACGGTGGTATGTCCATGCCCAGGATCCAAACGAGCAAAACCCTGGGCTGCCGAATTGGAGCGCTCAATCCCTTGGCCACAGGGCCAGCCCCAAGCACTTGGTTTTTAAAAATACTAGAATTATTGGGGCCGGCCCGGTGGCGCAGCGGTTAAGATCGCAGGTTCCGCTTTGGCGGCCCGGGGTTCGCCGGTTCGGATCCTGGGTGCTGACATGGCGCCACTTGGCAAGCCATGCTGTGGAAGGCGTCTCACATATAAAGTAGAGGAAGACGGGCACGGATGTTAGCTCAGGGCCAGCCTTTCTCCGCAAAAAAGAGGAGAATTGGTGGCAGATGTTAGCTCAGGGCTAATCTTCCTCAAAAAACAAACAAACAAACAAAAAATACTAGAATTATTTGAATCTAGTACTGAAAGACTGAGTAAACTGTAAGGTCCTGTGATTCACTTAAGGTAACACAAAAATGGTGAAAGATCTAAAATGTAAAAATTCTGCTTTGCAATTCTTGGAATATTCCATAGTGTCATTGTAGTTCCCAGTGAAAGGAACTATGCATGTGAAGAAGAATCTTTAGAGACAGGTTGCATTTATCAAATAAAATCTGGTCCACAGAGAAACATCCTGTTATTACTAGATCATTGCACAAGTTCCCTAAATTTGCATCTGTTGGAGGGAATGAGACAGGTTTTCCAGTGACCTTGACCTGAGAGTCTTCAATCGGCTGTGCATGGTGCACAGCTGTAGGTTCGTGTTCCAAGTTTCCAGTTTGTCATTGAATTATTTTTTGCCAAATACAAGATGTAATCTTGATAGTTTATCAGCCTGTAACATTAGCCAGAAAACACATTATGATGATAAGAAGAAAAAATCTCACTTTTAACAAAATTTCATCTACCCACTCAAAATAACTTGGATTTCTTATGACCAATGCATAACTTTATTAGTTGAATTACAGTTGTGACTTAGAATTTATCTCAGGTCAGAGAATATAGGATGTAGTATTTTTAGTCGGAGAACATGAGGGGAATCCCACCCTAGTGGAAGGAGTGTGGGCTTTGGCGGCAGAAGACTCACATTAGGGACTTGATTTTGCACTGTGCTGGCACTGTGATCTTGGTCAAGAAACTTGACCTTCCCAAGCTTTCCATGTTCTCATGAGCAAAACTGAGAAGATAGCAAACACGGTTTAAGGATTTGTGACGATCACAAAAATATGTCAGAGTTCTTTGAAAAGAGTAAATGCTCCCATTTGTAATCTAATTATATAGTTATTTACTACTATTAGCAATGGGGTAGGAAATAACGCACTTAGCATGAATATATTGAAGGACAAAATATATTCTCTTTTAAACATTATATAACTATGAATGAGTTGGCAATACATGCTTAAAAGTGGGAGTTTTATTATATTTTAACAGAATTAATAAATGTCAGCTTGTATCACTTTCAGAAGAAAGTAAATATTTATTTCCAGAAAGTGATGGAAGCCTTTTTGAAATTAAAATGACAATAAATGTATGTTTACATTTCACTTGCGTAATGTTAGATACCGTATATAATAGAAACTACAGTTGAAGAAACCTGAAGAAAATCTTATCGGTTTGAGAATATGACTAATAGCAATAAGCCTTATTTCAGAAAGAAATTATTTTATAGTAATAAGATTATTTACCTAAGGTTATTGCAATTTTCACACTACTTTTGCTTATTATAATTATTTATGTGCAGCTCTAGCCAAGGCTAATCTTTTTAAGGCTAAAATAGAGATATGCCCTTAGGTTACTTCAGGGTTATTATTCCTTACACTTTCCAAATTGATCAAATATGGGGAGAATTAAACATTTTGATCAATGAGGAGATGGGACATTTTTAGCCAATCTATGAGCTAATAGAAAGTATCAGTTTGCCAAGTAAGTGTAATACAGCATACCTAACCCCTTCCCCATAAACCCAAAGTAAAATTCATTCTGAATTCTACTTATAAAAGCAAATACAAAACAAGAAAAACTGTATAATATTTATTGTACTGTCATGCGCCACATAGCAATGTTTCCATCAATGATGGACTGCATATACGACAGTGCTCCCATAAGATTAGTACCAAAGAGCCTAGGTGTGTAATAGGCTATATTATCTAGGTTTGTGTAAGTACACTCCATGGCGTTGGCACAATGACAAAGCAGCCTAATGATGCCTTTCTCAGAACATATTCTCGTTGTTAAAGTTTCATGACGGTGCTTCGTTTTTACACATCAAAGACAAACAATCACAAAAAAATTAAATGATGGAAGATTGTTTTGTTTTGACATTTAAAACGTGACATGTAACACGATCCAGCACACTGTGACATCATTAGGGATATCTTCCCTACTACTCTAAAAAATGTTGGATAAAATATAACCAAATTTTTAAAAATACCTACTTGAGGTGGAAGTTAAGAACATGAAATTCCTAGATTATAGACACAAAAGGGAAAGTAAAAGCTAAAGAATGAGAAAAACTTAAAGCTGAGTATTCCACAGTATATTGAAATCAGATATTCAAAGTACAGTCTCAAACAGTGCTTCAGTAATGCACAAATGTTCACAAATGTGAGTCCTGACTCTTGAGTTGTGAAAGATAATAATCCTAATTCAGGACTGAATGTACTCATGTAGCCTAGAGATGCTGCCTTTGCCTAGTTTATGGCCAGCAGCTGAACTTGAGTACCCTACATAGAGGCAGGAGCCTGTTTTCCGTGAAACAGGAGTCAGAAAATCTTCACCCAGTAGTGCCAAGATGCTGCAAGAAACAGAAAGAGAGCTCACTTTTTATTCAAGTCATAGCTGTAGAATCACTCACCCAGAGAGAAATTGGAATCACAGCCAAGCCTCTTGATGCAATGCAATAATGTCAAACTGAGTAATTAGATCAATAACCATAAAAAGCCCACTGTCGAGAAGAGAAATATGTTAGATCCTGAAAAAGGCAATTGTAAAACCACATCATGGGAATGCCTCCCTACTCCAGAGAACCTGTAAATCTCACTATAAACTCTTTGAAGATGAGCTCAGTAAAAATTTACAAACAACCAAGAGGGCAATATATAGAAAAAGGCAAAATTCGCACACAGAGAATTATAGATAATAGAGACTTTCTGAAAGAGAGACTTTTAAGTAAATATATACAGATTTTTTATAAGAATAAAGGCATGAAATCCATAAAGCAAAAGATGGACGTTATGGGAAAATAACAGTTGGATTTGCAAAAGAATCAAAATAAGGGTACAATAATGGAGAATATAGTCATTAACATAAATTAAATATTACAGTAAAGCAGAAGAGAGAATTGGAAGATAGGTCTGAAGAGATGACTCCAAATAGATCTTTTAAAGATGAAAAATAAGAAAGAGAAATTAAGAGACATAGAGGATAAAAATGAGTGACCATTTAATTGGAGATACACATTTAATTGGAAGTTCAAAAGGAGAGACAAGGGAAAGAGGAAAAAGAAATATCTGAGGAAATAGTAGCCAGTGATACCTATCTAAAGGGAGACATGCATCCTTAGATTTAAAAAAAACCTGAAGCCCAAGAAAGATTAAACAATTAGAATTATTACACTTAGATACTTCAAATGAGGGAAAAAAATTGTTTCCAGGCTTCAAAAAAATAAGAATTTTTTCCACTCATGGGCACATGACAAAAGCTACTAAAGGATGTATTTCAGCAAGAATAAATTGGAACTTGGAAGGTAGAAATTGAATATAAAAAGAAATGTAAGCAAATTGGTAGAATAGGTTTGTAAATTTAAATAAGTATTTGAGGTAGAAAGAAAATAGTGACTGGTGGACTTCCGGTTCAGAGCATGACGGGACAGCTGGTATCAAACCAGCTCCCACTGAAAACAACTGTAAAAGATGTGAAGACATGAAAGAGCAGTTGAAGCAAGTAGGTCTTGAGGTTCAAGGATCCTTGACAGGAGGAAAGTTAATGAGGTTAGCTCGACAATTATGCTGAGCTTTTCTCTCCTCTCCTCCAACCTCTTCATCTCCAGATTTGTCTGAGGCATGATCACTTTTGCATTATTTGGGTCTATAAGGTTTATATTTTTTTCCGTGACCCTAGTTAAATTTTTCATGCTGTGTCTGAATGCATTTAAAGTGATTGGCAATTATAAGGTTAGACAGGGATATTCCACTGGAAGAATACTGTTTAAAAAAACCCAAGATAAACAGATTATTTTTGCTTATGATTTGTCAATAGTTCAAAAATCATGTTATATTTTATGGGGTTTATTGTTATAGACTGAATGTTTGTGTCCTCCACAAATTCAAATGCTGAAATCTAATCCCCAGTGTGATGGTGTTTGGAGGTGCTGTCTTTGGGAGGTGATTAGGTCATGAGAGTGGAACCTTCGTAAATGGGATTGTGCCCTTATAGGAAGAGGCGAGAGAGCTCACTTGTTCTCTTTCCTCCATGTGAGATAGAGGAGAAGTCAGCAGTCTCCAACCCTGAAGACATCTCTCACCAGAACCTGATGGTGCGATCATTCTGGCACCTTGATCTTGGACTTCTAGCCTCCAAAACTGTGAGAAATAAATTTCTGTTATTTATTAGCCACCCAATTTATGGTACTTTGTTACAGCAGCCAGAATAGACTAAGACATTTATATTACTCTTGAACTTTCTAGAAGGATAACTTTTTCTTTACATTCAATCAACACTCATTTGAAGATATTCTTCATCTTAAGATCTCTGACTACAATTTCTAATTTAGAGTAATTTTATTTTAGGCTTTGTTGCAACGATATTGTCCTGAAATTTATCTTGTCACTTTAGGTTTGTGGATTTCATAGCTTCCTGCTTCCTGGACACACCATTTCTTTATTTAGCTGGAGTTGTTCTCAAATGATTATTTTGTTGTTTTTGAAAAACTGTATGAAAGGCAAATTTTATGAATCCTATCATATCAGAAAAGATAATGATTTTACCCACAGAACTGACAGACAACTTGGATGAGTAAAGAATTCTAGAATCAAGAGTATTTTTTGTCCAAACATTGAGATTATTACTTCATTGTCTTCCAGCATTTGGTGAACCTGATGAGGAGTCCAATGATAATTTAGTTCCTATTCTTCTCTGAGTAATCTCTTGTTTTCTGCCTGAAAATTTTTGCAAAGTTTTTTTTTTCCCTTGGCTTTTGAAATTTTGTGAGAATTATCTAGAAATACATATATTGGTTTCTATTTATCTTTTTTGCTGCTTGTAGAACACTCATGATTTTCCTTGGTTCTGGGAAAATTCCTTTTACTGTATCTTTGATTATTTCCTTCCCTGGTCCTTTGTCCTTCTTATTTCTTTTAATAGGTCTCTAAATGCACGTCAAAAAGGCTGCCTTGTCCCTCCCTTGGTCTCAACCTTTCATTTATAAGTTTCTTCCTTCCTTCCTTACTTCTTCCTTCCTTCCTTACTTCTTCCTTCCTTCCTTCCCTCTTTCTCTCCTTCCTTTCCTCTTTCCCTCCTTCCCTACTTCCTTTCTTCCTTCCTTCTTTCCTTTCTTTCTTTAGAATTTCTTTGACTGTCCTAGCCAATTCTTCCAGTAAATCTTTTATTTCAGCTATTATATTTTTAATTTTTACTAACACCTTTTTAACTCCCTAAATGGTCTTTTATCAAAAAATCTGTTCCCCTTTATGTATTCAAATCATCCCACATCTGAATAGAATTTCAAAATGTTTTTGCGTTCTCTGAAGTATCTGTTTCCCCTAGCATCATTCATCCTTTCTGTGTTGTTTGTTTCCCCAAATATCTGGTAATCCTCATTGGCTCATTCAAATTTATGAACAAATTACTAGGCTGGTTGATTTATAGACTTTCTTTCACCAAAAGGTCTTTTCTCTGACTTGAGGATTCACTGTGTGACTTAGGCATATGTGTACAGGATACTTAGAGTGGAAGTCATCGCTTGGGTGTGTATCCCACAGTATGTGGCAGCCTGGGTCACCCCACATCACCAATGTCAAAATAAATGTGTCCTTAATCTGGAGAGGGATACTGCATAAAATCACTCCGGCTTCTTCTAGTCAGTTTGTTCCATTCCTCCCGAATGAGTCTCTAGTAGTTTCCTAAGGGTGTAGTTCTGTGTGTTGAGTTGATGGCCTTCTAGTTCAAACTCACAGATCCTCCTCCCATCGTCCCCCATCCCTCACATATCCATTGAAAAGACACTTAGAAGTACAACTGGGAGATTAAATTTATGATTCCAAACCCATAGAAATTTGTTCTTTTCATTTTGGGGGCTGTAGAGATAAACATTTATCTATTTTTAATCTGAATGAAATTTGTACTCCCTATTATGTTATTTTTCATTTGAACAATAATGGATATAGTTGGAATATAGTTAGAATCAAATATGTTACCACAAATTCTTTGAGATAAATACAATGTATAATCTCATCCCAGCACCTAACTCTTAAGCTACATGCCAGATATCTTCTTTTTGGCACTCCCACCCAACATTCCACCTTGTTATCTGTTCTGCTTTCTGCCTTGGGAGGGTGACCTTGTGGACCCCACTAAACACTGGCTTCCTGCCAGATTGATGCATTGAGGTAGCTTGGCAGTCTGTTGGAGAGAGGAGGGAGTGAAGTCAGGGTATTCATTTATTCTTCTGATTCCCTTTCTGCGAGGCCATCCCCGACTGGTATGTTCCTGCACCTTACTACACCACTGTTCCTCTCCAGGTGGCTTCCTCTGTAATATAGTCATACGTTCCTTAACAACAGGGATACGTTCTAAGAAATGCATCATTAGGCGATTTCATCATTGTGCCAACATCATAGAGTGCACTTACACAAACCTAGATGGTGTGGCCTACTATACACCTAGGCTATGTGGTGCTAATCTTATGGGACCACCGTTGCATATGCAGTCTGTCATTGACCATCATTATGTGGTGCATGACTGTATTCTTTTCCGAGTTCTTGTAATAACCACTTTTTCTCTCTTCTTGTTAAGTGTATTGGGTGTCTCTGCTTCACTGTAACTGACTCCAGCATACTCAAGAATCCTCCTATACCTAGCCCACACCTTTGTAAATTCTTTCTTTGTAAATAAACCATCCATCCTCAAATTATTCTGATTTTAATATATGATTTTTTTCCTATTGGGACACTGATAGATCCACCTTGGAAACAGATATTTATACTCTGGAAGAAAATTTGGCCGCAAATCCATTGACTAAAATTATTGGAATAAAAATCTTATAAAATACCCTTTTTAGGTTTGTGATGTATATGATCATTGGTGATCAACAAACAACTATTAATTAATATTATAGTTGAAAATGGCCCTGAAGTGTGTGTAAATTGTGTAACATCTTGGCATCTTGGTCTTTTCATCAGTCATATGAGAGGGTTACAGAAGTGAATTTGTCACCTGAGCCGAGTGTCATCATGATCAATAGATATTTACTGGAGATCCACAAGTTGTAGAATCCTTTTGATAAGTGCTAACTATGCATTAAACAGAATAAGACTCTCTTATACTTATGGGTCTTACAGTCTAGGTGCTGATAGAGCATGATTATGAGCTCCTTATGCTTATCAGGAAAAGAGATGTGAGCTAAAATTTACTTTATTTTCACAGGCTTATTTGTGGGGAGGAAGTAAAATCGCTTCTCCAGACGCTGTATGCCCTGATGCTAAGTTTTCTTTAAAGCCAACTCAATTTAAAATTTGTAGTTCTTAATTTTTAAGAGTTTCAAAATTATGACTGTGGATACTTACGTATTTATTTTGCATTGCATAACAGACCCCTTCTGAGAATACAAAATATATTACTATCAAATCCCTTACAAACTGTTAATAATGTCCATATGGTGA
The DNA here is from genome assembly GCF_037783145.1 of Equus przewalskii. NCBI lineage: Eukaryota > Metazoa > Chordata > Mammalia > Perissodactyla > Equidae > Equus > Equus przewalskii. Next base: position 104,117,809 of record NC_091832.1, on the reverse strand, counting down.
TGGTGGGACAGCTTTGTTGCTGCAATCCCTACATTACTGCTATTTATTCTACAAACTAAACCTATTTGGAAAACAATTTGAAGTCAATTCTACCTATAAATATATATTTTACAAGTTCTTCAGTGCTTTGGCTTCATCACAATACTCTGCTGGTTGATGTCAATAAATAAAAGGATTATATTTTCAAAATGTTTGTCACAGATCCTGTTGAATTAAGAGTCAAGATAATTTGCCTGCAATCTGTATGTATGTGTGCTGTAGGACTTAACCTTTTGCAAAGCATGTTCATCCTCTTATCCTTTCCATTAAAAAATAAATTAAAAAGATTACACGATCATTGCTGCAGTTTGAAAACTTGTGAATTCCATTCTTTATCAACAGGGATTATCTATTGTGCAAACTCCAGTCAATGTTAGTGGCTGTCTTATAAAGATACCTGATCTAGTATCAAGGATTATGGGGATGCACCAAAAGCAGTTCTAAGAAGAAAGTTTGTAGCAAAACAGGACTACCTCGAAAAATAAGAAAAGTCTCAAATAATCTAATTTTACATCTTTTTTTCTTCTCCTCCCCAAAGTCTCTCAGGATGTAGTCAGATATTCCAGTTGTAGGCCCTTCTAGTTCTGCTATGTGGGATGCCCCTTAGCATGGCTTGATGAGCAGTGGTAGATCTGTGGCCAGGATCTGAACTGGTGAAACCCTGGGCCACCAAAGTGGAACACATGAAGTTAACCACTTGGCCACAGGGCCAGCTCCTAATTTTACATTTAAAGGAAGTTAGAAAGAACAAACAAAGCCCAGAGTTAGTGGAACGAAGGAAATAATAAAGATCAAGTGAAAATAAATGAAATAGAGGCTAAAAAAAACAATAGAAAATATTAATGAAAATCAAACAATAGAAAATATCAATGAAAATAAAGTATGTGGTTCTTTGAAAAGAAAAAGAAAATTGACAACCTTTAGCCAGATTCATCAAGAAAAAAAGAGAGCCCAAATAAATAAAATCAGAAATTAAAGAGGAGAAATTACAACCTATACCACAGAAATACAAAGAATCATAGGAAAATACTATGAACAATTGTATGCCAACAAATTAGACAATTTAGAAGAAATAGGCACATTTCTAGAAACATACAATCTTCCAAGACTGAATCATGAAGAAATAGAAAATCTGAATAGATTGATTACGAGTAAAGAAATTGAATCTTTAGTAAAATAACGATAAAATCTCCCAACAAACTAAATTATAGGTCCAGAATTCTACCAAACATTTAAAGATGAGTTAACACCCATATTTCTCAAATTACTCAAAAAATTGAAGAGGAAAAAACACTTCCAGTCTCATTTTATGAGGCCAGCATTATCCTGATACCAAAACCAGAAAAAGACACTATAAAAAAAAGAAAATTTTAGGTTAATATCCCTGATGACATAGATACAAAAATCTTCAACAAAGTGTTGGCAAACTGAATTCAACAATACATTAAAAGAGTCATACACCATGATCAAGTGGGATTTGTTCCTGGGATGCAAGGATGGCTTAACATTTGCAAATCAATCAATGTGATACACCATAGTAACAAAATGAGGGATAAAAATCATACGATCATCTCAATAGAAGCAGAAAAAGTACTTGACAAAATTCAAGATCCACTTATGACAAAAGTTCTCAGCAAAGTGAGTATAGAGGGAATGTTCCTCAATGTAATGAAGGCAATATACAACAAACTCACAGCTAACGTCGCAATGGTGAAAAGCTGAAAGCTTTTCCTCTAAGATCAGGAACAAGACTAAGATGCCCATTGTCACCACTTTTATTCAACGTGGTACTGGAAGTCCTAGCCATAGCGATTAGGCAAGAAAAAGAAATAAAAGGCATCTAAATTGGAAAGGAATAAGTAAAACTGTCACTATTTGCAAATGACAGGATGGTGTATATGGAAAATCCTAAAGATTCCACAAAAAGCTATTAGAATTAATAAATGAATTCAGTAAAGTATCAGGATACAAAATTAATATACAAAAATCTGTCGCAGGGGCTGTCCCCGTGGCCGAGTGGTTAAGTTCGCGCGCTCCGCTGCAGGTGGCCCAGTGTTTCGTTGGTTCGAATCCTGGGCGCAGACATGGCACTGCTCATCAGACCACGCTAAGGCAGCGTCCCACATGCCACAACTAGAAGGACCCACAACGAAATATACAACTATGTACCAGGGGGCTTTGGGGAGAAAAAGGAGAAAAATAAAATCTTTAAAAAAAAAAAAAAATCTGTTGCATTTCTATACACTAACAATGAAGAAAGAGAATGAAGAGAAAGAAAAATGAAAAAAAAAATCTTATTTACAATTGCACCAAAAAGAATAAAATACCTAGGAATAAATTTAATTAATGAAGTGAAAGAGCTGTACTGTGAAAAATATACGGCACTTATGAAAGAAGTTGAAGATGACACAAATAAATGGAAAGATAAACTGTACTCATGGATTGGAAGAATTAATATTGTTCAAATGTCTGTACTACCCAAAGCAATGTACAGATTCAATGCAATCACTATCAAAATAGCAATAGGTTTTTTCACAGAACCAGATGAAATAATCTCAGAATTTGTGTGGAACCAAACAAGACCTCGAATAGCCAAAGCAGTCTTGAAAAAGAACAAAACTGGAGGTATCGCACTCCCTGACTTCAAACTATACTAGAAACCTATAGTAATCAAAACAGAATGGCACAGGCATGAAAACAGACACATAAATCAATGGAACAGAACATACAGCCCAGAAATAAACCCATGCTTGTATGGTCAATTAGTTTATGACAAAAAAGGCAAGAGTATACAATGGGGAAAAGACAGTTTCTTCAGTAAATGGTGTTGGGAATACTGGGCAGCTGTATGCAAAAGAATTACTGGACCAGTTTCTTACACCATACACAAAAATCAACTCAAAATGGCTTAAAGATTTCAAGGTAAGACATGAAACCATAAAATTCCTAGAAGAAAATATAGGCAGTCAGCTCTAGGACATTGGTCTCTGCAATATTTTTGGGTATATCTACTCAGGCAAGGGCAACATAAGCAAAAACAGGACTATGAAAAAGTTTTGCACAGGAAAAGAAACCACCGACAAAAGGAAAAGGCAACCTACTGAGTGGGAGAAGATATTTGCAAAGGATATACCCTATAAGGGGTTGATATTCAAAATATATAAAGAATTGGTATAACTCAATATCAAAAAAACAAACAACCCAAAACAGTTCAAATAGACAGCCCTGAGTTTTGAATTTCTATAGATTTATCATAATATTATTAAATTTTATTGGTCTGCTCAGCTGCTATGAGAAAATACCACAGACTGGGTGGCTTAAACAACAGAAGTTTATTTGCTCACAGCTCTGGAGTTGGAAGTCCGTGATCAAAGTGCCAGCAAATTTGATTTCTGCTGAGAGCTTTCTCCCTGGCTTGTCGAGTCGCCTTCTCATTGTGCCCTCGCAAAGCCTTTCCTTGGTGCATGAGTGCAGAGGGAGATAGAAAGTGAGCAGCCTGATGTCTCTTCTTATAATGACACTAATTCCATCAGATCAGGACCCCTTTTTATGGCCTCATTCAACCTTAACTACCTCCTCAAAGGTTCCATCTTCAAATATAGCTACATTGAATGCGGGGAGGGGGGTTAAGGCCTCAACATATGAATTTGGAGGGGTCACGAACATTCGGTCCATGACACTAATTTATCACATTGCTCATACTAATTAGAATTATTTTTTATATCCTCTTGTCCTTTATTCTCAACTAGACTATGAGTCCCACGTAGCCTGAAATAGTGCCTTTTTCATTTCTCATGAAAATAAAAGTAAAATTCCTACTTCTTATCCAATTTCATTTCCTCTTTACTATTATTATGTAGTACATGCAAATTGGGGATGAGAGAATTACAAACTCAATTCAGGGAATGAGAAGGATCATAATTACCCTCAGGTATGAAATAAATATGAAGGTTTATAAAGATATGGGATTTAGGAAAGGAGATAATTGAGCAGGCAAAGGGGAAAAAAAATAGATGGGAACTTGGATTTACATCTGTTAATAAATTGAAAACAAAATTGTTGTTGTTTTCCTTAGTAACATTCTAAATGAGTCCTGGAACATGAAAATATGTTACCCATATTTTCCATTTGCAGAGAAATGCAATTAAGAAAATAAGACATAAAGAATATAGTATTTTACCAAGTGCCTGCGTTTAATATGAGGAAAAAAGACTGATTCGTTTTTCCTGTTTCTCTACCCACCCAAAGCTGGTAGACTCAGGCGAGTCTATCACTTGAATGTGCAGTAGAGGTGGGACAGAACAACCAGATGTCATACAGAGTCTTGGATATGAAGAAATCAGCAAATGATGAGTCAAGAAAACAGTACTGCACAACTTTACCTAAGCAAGAAATGTAGTAGGTATAGAATTATTGGAATTTTCAACATATTCTCTAGATATGTATTATCTTTAGTATGCTTTCAAAGCAAAAAAAAGACACAACGCAGACTGAGCAAAGAAAAAAAGCCTAAGTGAAAATAAGCACCTAGTTTAAAAAGAAAAAAAGCAAACTGAATTGAGCTTCTCTAGAACTTGCAGAAATGCTACATTTGAAAACAAAATAGTCCTTAGATAAATTATTAAGAGATGACAAACTTTGAAATAGCTGAATTACAGAGTGCAGACAACCAATGTTACATTGGAAAGAAAAAGGAAATTTTAAAGATTGTTATTGGAATGTAAAGCGTGCTGGTGTAACAAAAGGTCATCATCCTAAGGGTTAGGAGTAGAAAACCAGCGGTAACAGAGCAGGGAACCTGCCATGTGCTCCTGAAGAACAAGACCATCTCATTAAACGATGCTTCCAAGAGTTGGAAGTAGCAGTACTTTTGGGGAACAATTGGAGAGAATGGATTAATTTCTTATGTCCATATTTTCTTGAGTATTTCTTTATTAATTGTGAGAGCCCCTAGGAAAAGCATTTAGCCAATTCGGAGGATTCTTGGTACACATAATGCTTTGAAATGAGTAAGATTTAGAGAGGCCAGAAGTATGAAGAGCATTCCATGAAAGGGGGTAGTTTTTTGACGTAATTGCCAGACAAATACCAATGAGTACTTTTTTTGGTGAGGAAGATTGGCCCTGAGCTAACCTCTGTGCCAATCTTCCTCTATTTTTTGTATGTGGGATGCTGCCACAGCATGACTTGATGATCGGTGTGTAGGTCTGCCTCCAGGATCCAAACCCATAAACCCTGGGCCAGTGAAGTGGAGCGTGCAAACTTAACCACTATGCCACCGGGCTGGTCCCACCGATGAGTACGTTTCATTAACAATTTCATTAACATTAACAATTTCACTAACATTAATGATTTCATTAGCCATTCCAGTCTTTTCTCCTCTTTAAACATTTCTGATTCTCAAGAGGGGATATCTACTCTGAAATATTTATTAATCAGTTCCGATTTTGAGTTTCTTACTTGTCTAAAACTGAGGAAGGTAGAGCTCAAGGCATATCTCCTAAAACCAAGCTTTATAGCCACCAGCACTCTTGACAGCCTTGCTTGTTTGTGTCCATTGTGCCAAGCACAAGGACTCATTGATGGTGGTGGGACCAGCAGTGTTCCTCAGCTGCTAGTTAGTTCTTTGCTCTTTCCTCTGATCCAGTATAGATGATCTTTGTTTCCATGAGGCAAAAATGAGGTAAAAATGATTCTGAGGCAGGGAGAGAAAAAACAGCTTCCTTCTCAGTTCCTCTCCTTCCCACAGTCCCAGGATTTCAGCTTTACTGGCCTAATGCCCAGCATTTTCCCTAAGCTGCACTGATGTCGCTTTGGTAGGGTGCTATATTTGGATGGGGGCCCACTCTCAGTCCCACCTCTTGATGAGAACTGGTGTTGCCCACAAAACTGTGGTGAAGACGAGGGTCTCTGATGTAGACTCTTGCTTGAGGTAAGTTTCTTCTCAGAGCTCTTCAAGCCTATGTAAACGAACAGAAGGAAGTCTATGAAAAGAGGTGTACCACTTGGCTCCACTTTGCATTAGTCAAGTTTTCAAATCCAGTGTACATATTGAGGAAATGGTGAGTCTCACGCCCTTACCCACATAACCTATCTGATTGCAAAAGAAAAGGGACACCCATGTAAGGACAGAAAAAGCTGAACTACAATGGTGTGTGAGGAAAACTAGAAGCAGGGCAGTGTTATTACTAGTGAAGTGTAGGACAGGGAATGAGAGAAGGTGAAACTGGAGAACCAGGTAGGGACCAGGTGATAGACAACCCACATATCATGTAAAGCAATCTGAACTTCAGTCCATAAATACTACAGAATCATTAAAACATAGATTTATATTTCAGCAGGTCTCTCCAGTTACAGTGTGGATTATGAATATAAGGAGGGCATAGATAGCACATTCTAGGTAGGAGACTCTTTAGCACAAAGACATATTCATGACCTGAATTCGTGCTATGATAAGTTGGGATAGTTTTTATGGAAATGAAATGACAGGATTTAGAAATACTTAGCATGTAAAACAAGCAGCATTTAATGATTGATCAGATGTGGGGAGTGGTGAAAGAAAGAAGTTTAGAATGGCTCGTGTGTTTCTGGCTTGAGTACCTGGGTGTCTGTGGAACCAAGAATAGCAGGAAGTGAAATATGTCAGCCTGAAGTCAAAGGAGGATGATTTATTTGAATACATATTCAGTAATCATTATTACAAGAGTAGATAAGACCATCCAAGAAGAACAGGAAAAAGATGACAAGTAGGGGATCAAGGATGGAACCCTAACCCCAATCTGTTCATTTAGGAAATCCTCAGCACACCCCTGATGTTCCCTAATTATTTCTAGAATCTCCAATGAATGCTCCCATGCTTCACACAGTATCTCAATGTCTTGAGGCCATGGGCCACCTTTCAGCTACTTGTCCATACTCCAGGCTCTGAGGTTGCTAGAGCTGTTTTATTATTCAGCTACTCCAGAAAGCTGCCTTTCTGGTCCACTTTGCTTCTGCCAACACTCACCTCCATTTCAGAAATTGCTGAGTAGTTTTCCACATGGGGAAGAAAGAGCTAGTCAACTTTCACAAAAGGGGAAAAAAATGTTCTCAGGTCTACCAACACATACCCCAACACACATTTATATTATTCTCAGACTATTTAATAGTCAGCACTGAAGTATGAGCATTTTGACTATTTTTAAAGTCTGAGATCTCCCCAAGACAGTAGGTACATTTTTATTGTATTTCTCTCTAACCAAAAGGCCTTTCTGACATATTTCCTAAAATAAAGAATTTATCTATTAAGCTGACGTGCTGCCTTTGAAATTTCTACTAAATTTGAATGAAGGTATCTCTTAAAATATATAAGTAATTAAGTAAACAAAATAAAATTATGGCACACTTAGCACCTGGTGGAACTAGGAACAACAAATTTTAAGAGGCGTATTGAGAGAAATCCTACAAGGAGGGAAAGAAAAAAAGTCAGACGGATAGGAGAGGGAAAATGAGGAGAGGGCGCTGTTCAGGAAGCCAAGTGAATAGAGGGCAATTGTCAGAAAGTAGAGAAAACACTTTGTAGTGTGAGTGTGTGGGGGGTGGGGGTTGTAGCTGGTGGGAGGAGGGCAAGAGTGAGAAGACATGAAAGGGAAACGTTCTCTTAAATGCGGTGCAGTACGACTGCAAGGGCGATAGATCCGAGACAGTTCCATTTGTTAAGAAGTGTCTTCTGTCAGAGGCCTTGCTCTCATCCCAGGTTGGATAGTTGTCTCATGCCTGAAGGTCTGAGAAAATTTCAGAGGAGCTCCAAAAGAACTAAGCACCAATAACTAAACAAAACACCAGAAGAGAACATTTCGCTAGATTTTGATTACGAGTTAACTTAGATTTAGGAAAAAATATTTGGAAATCATCTTTGATTTTCAAACATAAAACAAAATATTTAGGTTTATATGTTAGAACCCAAGACTTTTGAGCCACAGCACTGCTACCATTTGATATCTCTTCAGGAGAAGTTCACATACCCATAAGAAGGTTTTGATTATCTCAATAATTTATAAATATAATCATAATTGTTCTTCAATGAAATATATTTCCATGTTGAACAGAGCAAGATAAACTTACAGGCTAGCTTTAGTGTCATCAAATCTTGACTACTTTTTTAAATTAAAAAAACTTTAACTTTTAGAGACTTTTAGGTTCACAGAAAAATTGAGAGGAAAGTACGGAAACTTTCTGTGTATCTTCCATCTCCCTGAAACACACAACCTCCCTCACTATGTAGCTCGCACACCAGAACTGTACAGTCATTACAATTAATGAACATGCACCGACACGTCATTATCACCCAAAGTCTATAGTCTACGTTAGAGTTCCCTTTTGGTGGTGTAGATTCTATGGATTTTGACAAATGTATAAAGATACATATCCACCGTTGTAGTAAATACAGAATTGTTTCATCTCCCTAAAAATCCTCTGTGTTCTACCTATTCACCCCTCCCACTCCCCTAACATGGCAACCACCAATCTTTTTACTGTCTCCATACTTTTGCCTTTTCCAGAATGTCATATAGCTGGAATCATACAATGAGCAGTCTTTTCAAATTGGCTTCTTTCACTTAGTAACAAGCAATGAAGTCATCTTCATGTATTTTCATTGCTTGATAGCTCATTTATTTTTAGCCCTGGATAATATTCCATTATCTGGATGTACCACAGTTTATTTATAATTCACCTGCTGAAGAACATCTTGGTAGTTCCCAAGTTTTGCCAATCATGATAAAGGTGCTATAAACATCTGTGTGTAGGGGCCAGCCTTGTGGCCTAGTGGTTAAGTTCAGCGTGCTCTGCTTTGTCAGGCTGGGTTTGGTTCCCAGGTGTGGCCCTACACCACTCATCAGCAGCCATGCTGTGGTGGTGACCCACATGCAAAATAGAGGGGAATTGGCACGGATGTTAGCTCAGGGTGAATCTTCCTCAAGCAAAACAAAACAAGCAAAAAATATCTGTGTGCAAGTTTTTGTGTGGACATGTTTCCAATTCATTTAAGCAAATACCAAGACAGGTGATTGCTGGATCATATGATAAAAGAATGTTTAGTTTGGTAAAAAAATGACCAATTGTCTTCCAAAGTGGTTGTACCACGTTGCATTCCCATGAACAAAGAATGAGAGTTCCTGTTGCTCCATGTATTGTCACCATTTGGTATTGTCAAAGTTTTGGACTTTGTCTATTCTAATAGCTTTGGGGTGGTATCTCATTGTGGTTTTAATTTGCAACTCCCTAATGACATATGATGTTGAAAATCTTTTCATATGCTTACTTTCCATCTGTATATTTTCTTTGGCTTTTGACAACTTTTGAAATATCAATTAATAAATCAACTTAATTGAACTGGATGTTTGAGGTATTCACTTAAGATTGAGTAACAGATATATTTCACTAAGAATACAGTCACTATAATAGCAATTCATTGTTGCTATGTTAGCCTGCAGTATCCTCAAAATAAAGAATATTTAATATCTTCCAAAATATAAACAGTAACATGAATCATTTATTTTTTCCTTATATTTCTGTCTTCCCTGGAAGTCTTAATGATGGTCCCCTCTTTTTATTGCAGGAAAGTTAACATAGGAAGAAATTTTAAAATACTAAAAGATCTGGTTTTCTGTCATATTCTCCTCAACAGAGCTATGGAGAGCAAGAGTATTCTGAGGGCCGACCCGGTGGTGTAGTGGTTAAATTCGCACGTTCTGCTTTGGCAGCCTGGGGTTCACTGGTTCAGATCCTGGGTGTGGACCTACGCACTGCTTGTCAAGCTGTGCTGTGGCAGACATCCTGAATATAAAGTAGACTAAGATGGGCATGGATGTTAGTTCAGAGCCAGTCTTCCTCAGCAAAAAGATGAGGATTGGCGGCAGATGTTAGCTCAGGGTTAATCTTCCTCAAAAAAAAAATAAAAAATAAAAAACAAAAAAAACAAGAGAATTCCGGATAACTGATTAATTGGGTTATTCATTTTCACAGGTAACTTATCAGGTACACTTATTTAGGGGGAATTTATGTTTCCAAAGAAGAGGCCCTATGGAATACTCATACCACATATCACTGGAAAGCATTGTTAAACCTGGCAAATATTTGCTATTTTTTTTCCTTTAGATACTAAAATGCATTTGTACAACAGCTGAAGGCAGAGAATGGTTAGACATTCTACTTGATACCTGTATTTATGTGTTTAAAACTATGTTTCCAGTTTCAATGTTTTAAATTAAATTAGGAATACAATGAGTAAAGTTTATTTCTCATTTCTAATTTGATTTAACTGTTTTTGGTGATAATAATGATAATATTCACCATGGCATTAATTTCAAAGAAAGTAACTTCTCAAGTTCTTCCCATGTTTCTTTAAAAGAAAAATGCCATAGATCTACATTCCAGATTCAGTATAAAGTTCATCCTCAGCTCTGTCACTCATTAAAATACACATCTCATTTTCAAAGTTGCATTTCATGAACAAATTTAACTTGTTTAACAGCATGCCCAATTCTATCATACACAGTCATTGTATGGTATAGTCGATTTACTTTTAAACATAAATCAATTTTAAGAGGATAACTAAAATTTCACTGTCATTAGAGGCAGATGGAAATTGAGGCAATTGAATCAAGGAGAAACGAGACACTGGTCTTGTGGCTGCACCATCTCTTGTCTTCAATAACCCTTCTAACCCTGTTCTGTTGGCTTTGAATAATGAGACTTCAGGAGCATAAGATTATCTTGGTTGAAATAGAGCCAGTTAAATTGAATTATGACAGTATTTACTCAGTGCCTATTAAGAATACTAAGAATGAGTGGGTATGGATTTGTTTATTCCAGCAAAAATATTTATTGAACATACAAGAAACTGTGTAAGCTCCTGCAAGTTCACCAGTGCAAGCTCACTGGTGGAAACTCACCAATGATTTAAATGGGAAAGGATCCCTGTTTTGAATAGGTGCATCATATTCCCTTCAGAGAATCAGAAGCAGCAGGAGAGGTATAGAATAAGGGACTACATCCAGGGATTAGATCTTGCACGGACTTCTTAACAAACTCCTATGCTTGCTTGTTTCTCACTGCCTCTGAACTGGGTTACACGGTGACCTGAAGGAGATGCTGATACCATTGGCCATGGAGATGCACATATACCTGGCTCAGAACTTGAGAAGTTGAAGGAGTTGAGGGCCTGGCTGCTACCCCATATTAACAAGATGAGCCAACAGATCAGCGACAATTCATGTAGCTACAACAGTGCCTGGCCCTATACCAGTTTTCAGAGAGAAAGAGACTTCTGCTTTACTTCTGTCTTTCAAATACTACACAAATTTTAATTTGGACACATTCAGGGAAAGGGATTCTGGGAAATGTGGCACAGCTTAGTTATTGTCCCAAGAGTACAAAGCCACTACAGTGATTACAAAGCTGGGGGAGATGTTAATCAAATAAGCACATAGACGTGTAGAAGTGTCCCTATTACAAGTGCAATGGAAAGAGGTACCAAGTGCCTCGAGATAAAAAGATGAAAGGAGTTGAATAGTCAGGGAAGTTAAGAAGAAGTGCTTGAGCTCTCATCCAAAGGATGAGAAAGCTTTTCCTAAGCAAACTTACCAATGGAGAAGCTTTTCAAAAAGTGGAACGAGTAGGTTCATCAGCAAATTCCAGATGAGAAGGTCCATGGCACCTGTAGGTAGTCTGTAGGTCAAATTTAATCTCAACTTTGAAATACTAAATTCTATATCTAAATGTAGGCATATAACTACATGCAAATAAAGTTACAGACATCAATGCATCATATATAAATATAGATAAATATTCACAGACTGATTAAACCATTTAATTTGTAGACAAATAGAAAGGTAGATGCATAATATTCACAATGAAAACAACTGATCAGCTCATTTTCTAAATGTATGCATTATTTTAAATCAAGATTATTTGCCAGTCCTTAATCTTTAGATTGATTTTAATAAACTAACAAAAATCAATCTACAGAACAAAGCAAATAAGTAATTATTAAGTATATCAATTCTCTCATTTATTTAAAATTGTTTATCCTATGCCTACCTACAAAGTGTCAGATTATTCTAGCAGGAGCTGAGAATGCAGATATATCAAAATATATATAGGTATACATATAGGCCAATTGACTCAGAAAATTTGCAGCAGAAAGATATATGAAAATAAACAATAATACAGTGAAGATATGCATAAAATACCATTAGCACAGGAGTGCATTCATCAGCAGGGGAATAATATAGGAATGGTTAAAGAATGAATCATTTAGCAGCTGAGCAAGCATTAAAGGAGTTTCAAGACAAAATGAGCTCCACCCGCAAATGTCCTGAAAAGCGAATGAGCACATTTATTTAGTCCAGAGAACTCTGTGCAGCCTGATACTGTTTGAATACAAAAAATGTGTGGAGAGAGGCATGTGCAGGGAAAGGACAGGAAGTAAGGGTCAAATAGGGAGAGCTTATCCATATGTTAAGAAATTAAAGCTCTATCCCAGAATTGAGTGCCTAATAAATTTTGACAAGGAAAGATAAATTATTAGATTTTTGTCTATAAAAAATAAACAGTAAGATTAAAGATAGATTGAAGGTAGACAATAGCAATATAGCAATATTTCTACCAGGATTCCTTTTTCATTTCTTACTCTCGAGTTCAATTCTATAAAAAACATTGGACTGACTTCCTGCCTCCCTTTCTCTTGCATTCTTCCAATTAACTCAGTTAAGACCACCTAGTCTTACTCGTGGGTATTGCCATCTCTCAGGTTTACAGTATATAGATCTAGCCCTTTTCATTTATTCAATAAGTTAAGTATCTGCATTATGTTCAGCCTAATGATAGGTGCAGCAGACAATCTGGAAGAGAAAATGGAAAAAAAAGAAAGAAAGAAAGAAGAAATAAACAAGCAGTGATATAAAGGGAAAAATTGACTTAGGTGATAAATGGGGGACTCTTTAGTATGTAATCTGCAGAATGGGAAAGAGAACCATGAGAGAATTGGGGAGGAGGGTAGGAAGAGAGGAGTAGAGAAGGAAGAAGAACATGCACAAATGTCTCATGCATTCCAAGAACTAGAAGACCAGGAGTGCTAGAGGTGTGAAGTTAAAAAGGCAGGGCTTAGAAGTCACATTGAAGAGGTGGATTGGGTTCTGTATACAAGGGAAAACCATTGAGCTGTCATATTTCTTCCTAGTAAATAAAAGACAAAGGGAGAATTTAAATAAACTCAACTGGTATCTCTACAGCTAAATAACAACCCAGCTTTGTTGGTCATCCTAGTTAGATAGAGTTTTTAAGAGGAGCATCTCCACTCTGCTCTCTTTCTCCAGCTAAGAAATTGCGCTTTTGCATTTTTCTTCATGGTCAATATCTTATTCACACATTCAGTAAATAGTCGGAAAAACAAGAGTTTTGGACACTTTCCTTCATTTAATCTATATTAACGGAAAACATACAATGCAACATGCATTATGCTGGATTCTAGGGAGAAAGCATTAAACAACACAGAAACCATCTAACCTCACTGATCATGTGGTCAAGTGATAAATCACAAACTATGGTGCATCTGGCTTTTCTTTTATCAAGTTGTGTATGGCTTTGGCCAGGTTGTCTATGAGTTTCATATATAAATACTATTAGCATAATTTTACCTCGTAGAGGTGTAGAGAATCAGAGTAGTATATATCAAGTACCTAACAGGTCATCTGAAACAAAGTATTCATTAAATAAATATTTTATTAAAAATTGCTATTCCTGTGGTTAAATACTTGATCCATATGTCTTTGGTGAGTATACAGACTTTAGCCATAATATTGAGTGGCTTTGGTGTTTCAATTCCCACAGTTAAGTGATGTGTGTGTGTTTGTGTGTGTTGGGGAAAAAGAAGAGAAACTTACCTTGTGTGTCACAAAGAGATAAATATCTGTCCATCAGAACAAATATGTGCAGTGGATACTAAGAGAGACTCTGGATTCAGACCCTTCAGGTTTGACCCTTTAGGTCTCTACCACTTACTAGCTATGTGAACTTGTTCACATTACTGAATTTCTCTTGTTCCGGTTTATCATATGTAGAACGAAGATGGTAATACCTGTCTTTTAGGGCTGTTGCAAGAATCAAATTATGTAAAACATGTAAAGTGTCTAGAATAGTATCCGATCTATAATAAGTATTCAATCTTCTTATTCCTGTTCTTCTACGGTTTGGGTCCTGCCTTGTTTTGATCATTTATTACCTGGGACCTGAAGAAATAAAAAAATGATATGGGCCTTTGGTGTAGAATGTTGTAAGAATTAAAAACAAAAATGTCGTCCTAGGAAAAGACATATTGTTGTCTTGCCATGGGGAAAGAAATTAACTACCAAGACTGGTTTTCTACCTGTCTAATGAACCAATGATCATTCTATAGCCATGGTAACAAGTAAAACTCAGAACTGGATTTAAATCTGTCTAATTGAGCAATGACAACTTGCTTCAGTGAACATACCCGAGAAGGCCAATTAATTAGTTAATAACCTCATGCCTTGAAAGTCACCCAACTGGCAGTCAACTCACTCCAGTGATCATGCTTCTAAGACTGACATTGAACCACTATTGCCTCTGCAACCAACACAACACATGCTTCTGTAACCAACACAAAATGTGAGTCTAAGGTTGATGTCAATCCACTCTCGTTCCTATATAAATACAACCTGAAACCACCTCCTCCCCAAAGACCAACATAAAATTAGCAGTTTGCATTGCTCAATGAGGTCACATCTGATCAACACAGTTCTCTTTTACGTAAGTCACCAATAAGTTCAGCTCTTTGGTTTAAGATTTTGAGTGGAAGTCTCATTGTTTTACAATTATGTAGTTTTCTCCAAAATAGTTTTGAAGGACCTTGCTTGAAAGAGTAACCTAGGATCTTTAGACCAATGAACATGCCCAGGGCTCTTGTACTCAAATTTCGCATTTCTTTCAGATTTCCTGCCAGGTGCAACTGTTTCAACAATCATCTGATCTCTTACTTCATAAAGCTCTTTGCTGAATTTATGTTGTTATCTTAAAATTTGTTTCTAAGTAGTTTTATTATGTGAAGTTATTAGATGTTTTGGTTTGAGGGTGCACTATTTGTTAAATATTTATGCCACTAACATACTGACTTCAGTAACTTGCTTTTTTTTGAGGAAGATTAGCTCTGAGCTAACATCTGCCACCACCAATTCTCCTCTTTTTGCTGAGGAAGACTGGCCCTGTGCTAACATCTGTGCCTATCTTCCTCTACTTTATATCTTTATATATGGGACGCCTGCCACAGCATGGTTTGACAAGTGGTGCATAGGTGCACACCCGGGATCTGAACTGGCAAACCCCAGGCCAAGAGAGCGGAACATGTGAACTTAACCACCATGCCACCAGGCTGGCCCCAGCAGTTGGCTTTTAATATTTTCTTTCTCTTTATAAAAAGACGTATCACGTGGTTTTTGTTTTTGTATGGATTGTCTTGTGTCTGGTAAAATGAATCAAGGGATGCTCCATAGGGAATGGTGAATATCATTTCTTTCTGAATAAATCTCCAACATAATCTAAAACTGGCCCCAAAGAATGATAGTTGGAGTTCCATTAGACTATAGGTTAATTTGTGCTAAGATGACTGGTCAAATCATGCCTTGGCTGCCCTCAAAACTCCTGAGTTCACTTGCTATTGTGTCAATTTGTGAAAAAGATCACTTAGTTTAGTTCATAACCCCAGGTCAGTGATTATTGCATCATTTGCATGGCCTCTTTCTAGCCTTTGCTAGGGCTGGGTAACAAAATACCATTGATAAACAAAAACATGTTACAGACTTCAGAGTTTCTCTCTTGTTTATTCTAGGCTTATTTACATCAAAACTGTAACATCTTCCTGACAAAATTCATGCATCTTTCTTAAACTTCCACTATATTTCCAGATGCTGTGTTTCCTTGGTAAATGGTTTAGATATTAGAAAGAAAAATCATTTTGAAGAATTTTAATCTTTCACAATTATTACATTTCTCAGGAAAGCCAAAAAAAAGAAAATTAAAAATAACACCAAATACTCCATAGTCAGCTCTTTAATTGGTATTTGAAGCCTCAAAACCAAACGCTACCTCCACAGCAGACTACTTTAAACCTTCCTGCTTCATTTCTGCTCAGATCTTCTGAAACCTTCTTTCCTTGCATGTCTCTTTACTTTACCTTCACAATCTACTTATATCATTTTACTCTTTCCTCTAACCTCTTAAATGTGCTACATTTTTGCATTTTTCTCAGAAAAAGAACAATCATACTGCACAATGTCCCCTTAAAATTGCACGACCAGAAGGCTCATTTACAGAAGCTGATATAAACTCTCATCTAGAATCAAGTTGAGGTCCATAAGTAAAGTTTTTCTTTTAAAGTCAGGAAATTAGGAAGAATTTTCAAAAAAAAACTTAGAATTGTTTTAAGTACTTATTTCCCTAGACTGCCTGATATGTACTAGCAAATTTACTTAACTGTCAGCCTCTCATATAAGGAAATATAGTCAGAAGTAGAAAAATGAGAAAGACTAGGAGGAAATTTGAATAACCCAGTTGTGAATGATTTAAAAAATATCCTTGAAAGATCAAGGAAGAAACGTGAAACATAGCTTATAAGGTAACTTCAGAATTCTTTCTCTTACAGTAGATTGAAAAAAGATAAAAAATTCCAAGCAAAATGAAGCTGAATCAATAGGAGATTTTAAAATTAGACAAGTTTTAAAATAATACTCAGTGATAGATACATGAGACAAAATAGATGGGCCTTTTTCTCTCTTTTATAACTAAGCTCACATCTAAAATGATAGTAATAAACTGCTAGATGCTTTCCAACATTTGGATGACATGTTTTTAATGAGCCTCAGAAAGTGAATGAGCCAAAATTAAAAATAATTATCGTCCTCAAGATAAAACTATCGGCCCCCAAAATAAAAATAAGACCAAAGGTCCTCTGATCTCTTAGAACTCAGTCTATGGAGAGACACAGACAGATTTTGTAAACAAAAAGACTGTTGGAAGAAACAGCCTCGCACACTTGCTGAGAAGCGGAAGGGTGGCTATCCAAACTCTGCCCAGTGAGGTCACTCAACGGGGGAGACTCGTTTCTAACACTTCTTCATTTTTCATCTAAACTCCCAAGGAGAATTATCTATAAATATAGATGGACATTAATATCTTTTCTTTAATAAGGGTGTCATTATATATTTTATTAATCCCATTGCCATAGACCATCAGATCCCACAGGGCAAAATTTCAAATGTCTAAAACTAATGAAATATAGTAAATTGAATGGTGGTAAGTATAAAAGTGAGGAAGAGGTAGTTTTGCTTAAAGTAAAAATGTCTGATTGAGCTGGAAGATGGTCAATGACAGCCTTGACTATATATAGTAAGTAGCACAAGGCTACAGAGTAAGGACATTTTTTGCCTTCATTTACAAAAAACATTTAGTGAAATTTCTACAATCCTAAATCATTTTCTGCCAACCTATAATTGTTACTTTGAGATTACTATTATAAGAACACTACTTTATTCTCTCTTACACAACTCTGGCAGATTTAATAAATGGATAGGAGTCTACTTTTTAATCGCACTGCCAGATAAAATTTACTGCAGAAGGATTGTTTTTAGAAGTTCCATGTTTAGCTGATACGGACATCAATATATCTACACTATGCATAATTCACGATATAACCACAAAAGGGATTATAATGCCAGGACAAAAGGCAAAAAGGAGAAAAGAGCTTATAAGAATCTAGATGAGTCATTCCAGATTATCATAAACTTTTCTTTTGTACGTATATGATATGTTAGGCTATGTTCTAGGACTATCAAGTAAAAAGCTTGGCACAAATGAAAGACAAATGCTTGTTATAGCCTATGTATTGATCCAGTAAGCAAGGTTTACTTTACTCAGAATACCTGTAGCCTCAACTAAACAAATCAAAGTATCTTCAGATTTTAAATGAAGACAAACTTTAAATATGAGGGCTCCACATACAGTACAATCTCTCTTGCTAAAAGAAAATATTAAATTAGTTTATTGTCTACTATGAAATCTAATTTCCTCCTCATATTACCATCAACTTAATGTTTTCTATACACTGACTCTACTACTCTTAACCAATGAAGGAGAACCCATTACTATGTTTCTCAAGTTTAAGAAGTATTCATGAACAGAACAGATATTTTGGATAATCCCATGACCAATCCTGACTTAATAGTGTTTGTTGATGGGTCTTATTCCAAAAATAAAAAAGGGAAGATACAAGGCAGAATATGCAAGAACTACTCCAGACACTCTAGTAACATCCAACCTTTTACCAGAAATCAAATTGTCTCAAATGTCCTAATTTACAGCTTTCTATAGAGAATAACATGTTCTTTTAAAAGGTAGGTAAATATATAAATACTGATAGTTATTTTACTTTACTTATTCCTGACTCTGAAAGGCTGTGGGGGGGGGGGGGGAGAGAGAGAGACTACCCAATCAAAATTACTGATATCAAGGTAGAAGCCCACAGTAAAAGACATACCAGTAATAAAGTGATCACTGCTCTAAACAGCCTACTCTGATTAAGATCTTTATTTAAGGATCTCTAGTAGAACAGAAAGACAAGTCCATGGAAAGATTTAAGAATTCCATCATAAGTTAACAAACTTGGCACCCAATTCTGAAAAGAAACTACAATCTGGATATAAAGTATACATAAAAAAATGCCTGGCAAAGCCAAAATGCTACCTAGGGCATTAGATAACATCAAAAGGACAGTTTGCAAGAATTTTCCCTGTAATAATCCATCAAAGTAGCGTCTTAAGTTTGGAAAACTTAGTCTTTTTAGAGCAGCATGATCAATGAGTTAATTAAAACAAGTTCCACTTGGATAGTGTGAAACGTAGAAAAGAATTTTTTAGCTTCATTAAAAATTAATGCAATGAGAGGACTTCTACTTGTTTTTTGTAATAGAGTAAAAGGTACTGTACTTGCCCTCCTGCCATAAATAACTAGAAAGTAGACAAAACATATGAAACGACTGTATTACAATAATGGACAATGTGAAGAGCTGGACTGTGATCCTTGAGAAAAGGGGAAAATAAAGTGTACGATGTTCTCCCTGTATTTCTCTCTGGGGGCACTTATAAGTCATGTTGTAGTGGGGCAAGCCAAGCAGCATGCCATTCTCACTAAGTTGGGGAGATAGAGGTTAGAGTTCAGAGAGGTTGTAGTGGTGGGAGTTTACAGATGAGAGTAACGGACAGTAGGTAGTTATAGAGAATGAGAGTTTAAATAGTCTGTATGGGGTTCCCCTTAAGGCTTTTGCTGAATTCTAAATTGCATGTTTGTAGGGCAAGACACCATGAGGCCAGGTAAAAAATGACTATCAGAGAAAGAACTGTCAGGAAACTGTAAGTACAATAATTTCCACAGCTTCCAAAGGGCTGGGTGATGATTGAGTTTAAAATGGTCAGAGTAGAAAGCACTAGTTAAACATCCAGAACGATCAGTAGAGATCTCGAAAGGTCACAATGTGGTGCTAACTTAAACTGGCTAAATTAGTCTTTGAGTTTAGACTATTCTGGACATGCCCTAATAAAGCTTAAAAACAAGTCTGAAAAGGATCAAGTAGATCCACAAGTAACATAATTCCCTGCTAAAAAGTAAGGTTGAAGGAAATGTATATCATATGAAAACTCAAATCTACAGGAAGGAGTGAAAAATATCCAAAATGGTCAATATAACAAGAGTTTTATTTTTTAATTTCGTTTAGAAACAATTGACTGTATAAAGTAAAAGTAAATGCAGTGCATTTTTGAGTTCATAAATTATGCAAATGTAAAGATTATCACAACGTTAGCATTGTTATAGGAAAGGAGGGATAATTTATGAATATTGTTGGAAGTTTCTACATTTTAAGTGAAAGAGTGAAACTTTATCTGGAGACAAACTGTAACAAGTTAGAGATGCATATTTTAAACTCTAGAGTACTCACTAAGATAATAAAACATTATAGCTAATGATCCAAAAGAGAAGATAAAAAGGAATACTAAAAATACCCAATCCAAAAGTAAGGAGAAAAATAGAAAACAGAAGGAACAAAGAAGAGTTAGGATAAGTAAAAGAGAAGTAGCAAAATGGTATACTTATACCCAATCATATCAATAATTATATTAAGTATAAATGGTTAAAAATATAAGCCATAACTGTACACTGTTTATAAGAAGCATCTTTTAAATGCGAAAACTCAGTTGAGGGGGCTGGCTCCATGGCTGAGTGGTTAAGTTTGCGTGCTCCACTTCAGCAACCAAGAGTTTCACAGGTTCGGATCCTGAGTGCAGACTTGGCGCCACTCATCAAGCCATGCTGAGGTGGCATCCCACACCGCACAACCAGAAGGATCTACAACTAGAATAGACAACTATGTACTGGGGGGGCTTTGGAGAGAAAAAGAAAAAAAAATAAGATTGGCAACAGATGTTAGTTCAGGTGCCAATCTTTAAAAAAAAAAAAGACTCAGTTGATATAACAAATAGACTAGAAATCAGTACAGATGTAGGAGACTGGAACAATACCATCAACCAACTTGACCTAGTTAAAATTTTTAATATACTCAGTTGAACAGCAGAAGAGTACACATCCTTTTCAAGTGCATCTGGAACATTTACCAAGATAGACCATATGCAGGGGCATAAAAATGTCTCAATAAGTTTAAATAATACTGAATATATTTTTGTACCAAAATAACATCAAGTTGGAAATTGATCAAAGAAAACTAATGCAAATATTTTGAAATTTAACAACTACCTGTTTAGCTTTTGACCTAACTGTGGCTCTGAAAACTTACAAATAGTCAGGAAATATTTTGAAGTGAACTATATTTAATATACAATATAACAGAATATGTGAGATAATGCTAAAGTAATACATAGAGAGAATGTAATGTCATAAATTGCTTTTGTTAAGAAAAGAAAAAAAGTAAAATTAAAGATTAAGATTACAACTTAGTGGGAAGAAGGAAGAACAAATTAAACCCAGACTCAGCAAAATGCAGAAAACAATAAAGAAAGAGTAGTAATCAGTTTGCTAAAAAATAGAGAATGAATAGAGAAAATAAACCCAAAAGCAAATCTTTACAAAGATCAACGAAATTGGCAAAGCTGTAAGTTGACCTGATTATAAGGAATGAATAGGTGACAATATTAAAAATCCACAGGCACTAAAAAACAGTAAGCAAATATATTATGATCGCTCTTCAGGGGCAGACTGGATTGCTACACAAAATTTGCTTCAGATATCAAGACTGATGCTTCCTTCAGTATCGAAGGAAGGAGTGTGCAGGCTTGCTCATTGGCTTTCCTCAATATGAGGCAGAAGGAAAAGACACAGCGCTGAGATTTAAAAGCTGTCAGCACTCAAACATCAAAAAATAGAGTCAGACTTTTTATTATAGAATATTATGAACATATTTATGCCAATATATTTTATAACGAAATGGAAAAATGAAAGATTCAAATAATCAACTTATAAAAGAAGCAATAGAAACTCTGAATAATATTGTGTATAAGCCTATGTGTGGAACCAAATTCACAATGAATATCTTCTTACAAAGAAAGATAGCTTTACTGTTGAATTCCATCAAATATTTCAGAAAGAAATAGTACCAATCTTATGCAAACTTACTGAAAAACAAAGGAGAAAAAAATACTTACCAACTAATTTTTTGAGACCAGCATTACCATGATGCCAGAAGGAGACCAAGACACTACAGGAAAAACCCTCTGCAGATCTTGTGAACATAGACACAAAGTCCTTAACAATATTTTAGCAAATTAAATCTAATACTATATAAAAAGGATAATACATAGATGATATCAAGTAGGATTATCCCAAAGATGCAGATTTGGTTTAACATTCAAAAATCAATCAATGTAATTTATCATATTAACAGAATAAAGGAGAAAACTATAATCATTTCAATAGATGGAGAAAAAGCATTTGCTGATATTCAACACCCATTTATGATAAAAAGGAAAAGAAAACTCTCAGCAAGCTATGAATAAAGGGAGCTTCTTAAATCTGGTAAAGATCATCCACAAAAAACCTACTCCTAAAATTGTATTTTATGGAAAAGTATTGAATATTTTCTCCCAAGCAAAGTAAGACAAGGATGTTTGCTCTCATCACATCTACTCAATATTGACCTAGATGTTGTTCTTGCCAATGTAGTGTAGCAAGGACAAGAAACAATAGACAAAGAGTTTGAAAAGGAAAAATAACCTGATGTGATATCTAGACATTGAAAATCCTAAGAAATATACTAAAAGCTTTTAGAAATAAGTATATTTAGTATAGTCAAATGATACAAGGTTAATACAGAAAAATCAATTGTATTTTGTTAAGTATGAATATTGTAACTATTCATAAATGAAATGTAAAATAGAACACATGTTCCCTTTCAATAGCATGAAAGAAGATGAAATATTTAGGATAATTTAATGAAATATGTGCAAGTCTTGTACATTGCAACCTAAAATGAATTGGTTGAGATAAATTAAAGAGGTCTATATATGGAAAGGTATATCATGTTCATTGATATCCTACCAATTTAAATCCTACCAAGCTTTTTTTTGGAAACTTACAAATTGATTTTAAATTTACAAGGGAATACAATAAGCTTAAAATAGCCAAAATGATTTTGAAAATGAATAACATTGGAGGATTTACACCAACTGCTTTTTAAAATTTCTATAAAGAAGGGTTTCTTAACATGGACACTTTTAACACTTGGGGTTAAATAATTCTTTCTCCTGGGGAACTTTCCTGTGCATTGTAGTGTGGTTAGAAGCATCCTTGGCCTCTGTTCACTAGATGCCAGTAGCATCTCCCACTCCCTACAGTTGTGACGACTGAAAATGTTTCCAGACATTGCCATTTGTCCCCTGCAGTCTAGATCATCTCAGTTGAGAACCACTGCTATAAAGTTACATAATTATGACAGTGTGGTACTAGCCAAAGGATAAAATAAAGATCACTGGAACAGAATAGTGTAGAAATAGAGCAACACATAGAGTCTATTAATTTATTTTTACAAAGTGCCAAAATAAATTGAAGGGGAAAAAGATAATCTTTTCAACAAATAGTTCCAAACAACTGGATATCCATATGGAGAAAAATATACTTCAACTCTTACTTCACAGCCTACACAAAAATTAATTTAAAATAGATCACATTCCTAAATGTAATGCCTAAAACTCTAAATCTTCAAGAGAAAATGTTTGAGGAAATATTTATGACAATGGAATAAGGAAAGATTTTTTAAAAAAAAATCCAATCACTAAAGTGCATAAAGCAAATAGAAGCTTCAGAATTAATAATTTCTGTTCTTTAAAAGACTGTTAAGAAAATGAAAAGCAATGCTATCAGACTGGGATAAAATATTCATGATACTTAGAAATGTCAAAAAACTTGTGTCAAGAATATATATTAAAAAATCACACTGCTTACATATGAACATGTAAAGAATACGTAAAGAGCTCTTACAGTTGAATAACAAGACAAGTAGCCCAAATCAAAGAAAAAAAAGAGGTAAATGATTTGAACAAACACTTCACAAAAGAAGTTAAACAAATGGTCAAGATAAAAAGATGTTTAGCATAATTAATCAAAGACTTCCTAATTATAAATACAATGAAATGCCACTAGACACATAATAGAATGACTAAAGTTAAAATGACTACAATACCAGGTATCCATGAGAATGTGGGGCAACTGGAATTCTAATGCATTATTGGTTAGAATGAGAGCTAGTACAAGTACTTAGAAAAATAACTGGACAATTTCTAATAAAGTTAATGAGCGTCTTCCATAGGACCCACTGATTGTAATGATAGATATTTACTCAAAAGATATGAAAAAATATATCCAACCAAAGAGTTGTATATAAATTCTCTTGGCAGCTTGATTTGTAGTAGCCCAAAACTGAAATGACCCAAGTGTTCAACAACAGGTGAATGGATAAACAAATTGCAGTATATTCATATAAGAGAGTATTCCTCAGCCATAAATAGAAACAAACTCTTATACATGATATACCATGTGTACATTTCAGAAACACCATGCTTAGTGAAAGAAACCGATCACAAAAAAGTATATACTGTATGATTTCATTTATATGAAATTCCAGTACCATAGATCTATTTGTAGAGGCATGTAGGAACATTTTGGGGTGATAGAAATGTGCTAGAACTTTATTTGGATATTCCTAAGTTGAGTGAATACATTTATTGAACCACATTCTTTTAAAATGCGTAAATTTTATTGTATATAAATTAGATCTCAATAAAACTATAACACAAAGAGTTAAACGGGAAGAAAAATAAATTTTTTCCCCAAATTTATGTGAACAACCTGTATACATTTAATATGTTCTCCGGGATCTAGCCCCAAAATGGATTTTCCTCTTTTCTTCCTTCATTTCTGATTCTTCACAGATAACACAAAATGAGAGGGAAAGTTTTTAGAAAATTTCTAACAGGAGGCATGCTTATTTTGAATTTTAAACTGTGTAGGTATTTATATATGTCTTTAAATAATATGAACATTCTTATTTACTTATTTGATGAAAACAACCAATTTCATTATTCTCATTGTAATTGAAATGACTTGACTTCTTTAGACAGGACCGCAACCTTATTGGTTTCTCCAACAGCAAGTTGTATATATATTCTTTTAATTTCTGTTTTTAGTTATCTGTTTTTAAAAATGCTACATCAAAATATTTATAATAATAAATATATCTAATTTCTAATTACTCACGAGACACACATATATATAGTTATACATAAGTTTTTTAATAAAAACTAAGAAAGTTAAGAAACCTATGCAATAATAATTATGCAGAGGCAATCTGTGCAGAGGCTGTACTGGGACACTACGCATTTTCATCGCTGGAGTTCTACTGCCCTCTGCTGATCACTACATCCTTATCGATGGGGAAATGGAATTCGTAGGAACTATGTGACTCCTTGCAAATACACGAAGGCTAAACAAAAAGAGTAATAACCTTAGAATTATCCTCATCAGTTGATCTCAATAAATTGTATCATATCCACTAAAGGAGAAACACGAATCTGTGTAGGGTTAGGATTGCTTGGAATGTAACTCTTCAAAATGTGAGGAGACCTTATAAAAGAGATGCCTTTGAGATCTGTTGAAGTCAAATTTGAGGCTCCCAAAATGGAAGTGACTTTATCCAGTTAAACTCAATGATCCAGTGATGAATTCAGAAATAAAATATAGAGCTTGTCTTCATTTAAACGAAGCTTAGCCAAAATTCATCTCTGCTGAATACATTATCTACATTGTCCAAATTATTTGTAAAAACCAGACAGTAGAGAATAATATTAAAAAATCCTTAAATGTAGCAACTTTTTTCAGGTACCCTTAAACACTATACACAAGGGGTATTTTTCTTTTTCTCTTTCTCTCTGTTTCTCTGTCTCTTTCTCTGCCCCTCTCTTTCTCTCTTTCTTTCTTTTTCTCCGTTTGAGTATAAGAACACTAATTACTGAAGGCACTGATTATGCCTGATGGGGACAGCATGGGGTCAAGATAAAGAACCTGAACTTTAGCATTAGATAAGTATGTTAATCCCATTTCTACCATTGATAAACCACATGATTCTTAGGCAATTTATTTAATCTTCCTAAATCTCAATGGCTTCATCAATAAATTGGGGATGGAAATAATGGCATGATATCATGCAGAGATTGTAAGTATTAAATAAAATTGTGAGTGCTCAATTACATTCATTTAAAAAATAAATATTATAAATAGAAAAAATAGAATTTGTGCAAGTACTAATCTAGTACATACTGAGATCAATAAAATATAGGTATTAGTATTATTACCCCTACTCCTATGCTACAATTTAATCCCAAAGTATCATACTTACTGTTTCTTAATATTCATTATGGCTGGCCCAATATTTCATAGTTAGTATGTTTCACAAAATTTCTCTCAAAGCCAAAGTGAGATCTGTGAAATGTCTAAGTGATATGACTAAAGGATATTGAGAAGTCCTTTCCTTTCTCAACATTAGTGCTCCCATCAGTCATATTAGACTGCATAAAAGTCTCAGTGTGCCTTTGGATGAAATATTGACAATTTCATTTTAATGCAATTTTTATTTGGGAGGAGGACCACACAAAGCTGCATTATTCTCTATTGATGCACATATTATAGACATGAACCATGTAATTAAAAAAAAAAAAAAGAAGGTAGGGAAGGGAGCTATGGAATTGGGTACCTATTGGAGAGATGGGCATGCAGCTCAGGTCAAGATCTTGGGATGTAGGTGTGTTCTTTGCTACCGGGGTGTCATTGCTTCTAAGCCCTTCAGCTGACAAAGCAAGGAAAATTTGTGTGCATACCAACTTGTTATATCCTCATCTATAAACAATCCTTATGTAATCATCTGCATCTGTATTAAACTAAACGTGAATTCATACCGATGTCTCAAACTCTAATCCACAACCACATGGATTATTCTAGCTCCCTCCTCTTGCTTATCTGTAAACTCTCACTCCAACAGTGAGAAATCTGGCTGCCACCATCTGCCATTGGTTTACTTAAAAGTTTATTTCCAGTAAGCATTAATACCAGCACCAAAATTACTAACCCTGTACCCCCATGGAAAAGATCTTGATCAACTGGAGTATAGTGTTTATGTCCATATCTGTTGCCTGAAGTCTTGCAGACTCCATGTATACCCAAAGTTACTTAGGTCAGCACCTTTTCTTTCCATTCCCTTAAGTGAGACTGTCTCCTAAATTCGTAATACAGTTATAGTCTCTCGCCACAGTCTGGATTCCGCCCCAGGCTCCACAAATCCCCTAAAAGATTTGTTTTTTAATTTGCATACATTAAGGTTAAATCTTTGTAGTATAAAGCTCTATGGGTTTTGATAAATGAGTAATGTCATATTTTCACTATTATGATATCATGCAGAATAACTTCACCACCCTAAAACGTCCCTGAGTTTCACCTTTCAACTGTTCCTCAGAACTCCTGGCAGCCACTGACTTTTTCATTGTCTCTATTGTTTTGCTTTTCCCGAACGTTATGTAATTGGACAGTCAGTCTATAACCTTTCCAAACTTGCTTCTTTCATTGAGTTATATGCATTTAAGGTCCTCCATATTTTTCTGTGGCTTGATAGCTCATTTCTTTTTTATCACTGAATAATATTCCGTTATATGGATGTACCACAGTTTGTTTATTCACTCATCTATGGAAGCTCATCCTGGTTACTCACACTTTTTGGTGATTATGAATAAACCTGCTAGCAAAATTGACCAGCAATGAAGGAGAGTTCTCGTTGCGCCACATCTTAATCAGTATTTGATTTTGTCAGTTTTTTAGATATTAGCCATTCTAATTGGTATGTAGTGGTTTTAATTTGCAACAGCTGAATGACCAATGATGTTGAACATTTTTTCATATGCTTATTTAACATCTGTGTGTCTTTATTGAGTTATCTGTTCACGTCAATTGCCCATTTTTAAATTAGGTTGCTTTGTTTACTTATTATTGAATTTTAAGTGTTCTTTTCAACTTTTGGATACAAGTCCTTTATCAAATATGTGTTTTGCAAATTTTTCCTAGTTGATGGTTTGTCTTTTCATTCTCTTAACTGTCTCTTAACTGACTTATTATGTCTTTTGCAGAGCAGACATTTTTTATTTTAATAAAATCCAACTTAATTTTTTCTTTTATGGATCATACTTTTGGAGTTGCATCTAAAAACTCATTACCACACTCAAGTCCATAAAGATGTTCTCCTTTGTTTTATTCTAAAAGTTTTAAAGTTTTGCATTTAACAATTATGTCTGTGATTCATTTTGATTTAATTCATGTGAACGGTTTGTATGTAGGTTCCTTTTTTTCAGCATAGGGATGTCCTATTGTTCCAGTAGTATTTGTTAAAAGACTTTCCTTTCTCCATTGAATTGCCTTTGCTCCTTTGTCAAAGATCAGGTGACTATATTTTTGTGTGCCTATTTCTGAACTCTCTGTTCTGTTCCATTTATTTTTGTGTCCATTCTTTTGCCACACGTGGAGCTGTCTTGATTACTGTAATTTTATGGTAAGTCTTAAAATCAGGTAATGTGATTCCTCCAAACTTATTGTTCTTTTTCTGAGTATTATGTTGGCTATTGGTCTTTTGTCTTTCCATTTAAAGAATAACATGCTGAGATTTTGATTGGGATTGTATTGAATCAATAGATCAAGTTGATAAGAAGAACTGATAGCTTAATAAGTCTTCCAGTCACAAACATGGCATATTTCTCCATTTACTTTGATCCTCAATTTCTTTCATTGGAGATTTTTGTAGCTCTCCACATATAGATCTTGTACTTGTATTATTAGATATACACATAAATTTTTTTGGTGTTATTTTAAATCAATTTTTAAAAATTTCAAATTTCAGATGTTCATTGCTGGAAAGCAACTGAATTTTTTACATTAATCTACTATCCTGTGACCTATAACCACTTATTAGTTCCATAAATTTTTTTTGTCAGTTCTTTGGGGTTTTCTACATAGATTATCATGTCACCTGTAGCAGTGCTAATTTTTCTTCATTCTTTTTACTTTTTCATCAAACTGGATAATTTCAATCAATCTGTCTTCAAGTTTGCTAATTCCTTTTTCTGCCAGTTCAAATCTGCTATTGATCCTCTCCGATAATTTTTTGGTTTCAATTATATTGTAATTTTTAACTTTAGAAATTTTTTTATAACTGTCTTTTTGTTCATATTCTTTATTTGATGAGACATAATCGTTATGTTTTAATTTTTTAGTGTTTTGAGCATATTTTTAAGAGCTAAAGTACTATCTTTTCTACCAAGCTCAACATCTGGGTCCCCTAAGAGACATTTACTATTGGCTGCATTTTTTACTGTGTATGCACTATAGTTTCTCTTTCTTTGCATGTTTCATAATTCTTGTTGAAAAATGGACATTTTATATAAGATATTCTAATAACTCTGGTATCAGATCCAGTCCCCCCTTCAGAGTTGTTGTTTTTGTTGCTATTGCTGTTGTTTTTCTCATTGCTACTTATTTGTTCAGGATCTTTGCTGGATTAATTCTATAGATGCTTTATTCACTGCAGTGTACCCCCATGTCTCCTCTCCTAGCTTTTTTGTGTTTTAAATTCTTGTTTTTGTGTTTAAGCCTGGTTTTCTAGGAGTCATCTCCAAGTCAGTATAATTTAGTGGTCAGTAGTGATCAGTCAGAAGATTCCTAAATGTCTGAGCCACTGATTGCTAAGGAGAACTGTAGGTGAAGTCATACCTCCAAACTTCAGGCAGCTTACACGTCAACCTTAGCTTTCACTTCCTGCCTGATGAGGACCTCCAGTCAGCTAGACATAAGTGACAGGGCCTTGTCTTTTCATGTGTCTTTCCTGGTTGTACACAGACTTTCATCTGCATGCAGACTTCTAAATCCTCAGAATATGTGATGGTTTTTCAAAGTTGCCTCTGGTTATCTCTTTCTTCAAGTTTTCCTTTTAAGTGTTTTGTCAGGTTCTTGTTTGTCTCAACTGAAATCAGAGCCAGAGGCAGCTGCAATGTTACCAGCAGACTGTTATTGTTTTCAGTTTTTCAGTAATGCCCTGGGGAGGGAGGGTTTTTTCTTTTTTGGTTTTGTTTTGTTTTTGCAGAACTGAGCTCAACGGAGTCAAATAAAATAATGACAACACTCTGGGAATGGAAAATTTTCAGGAAGCTGTTAGTTTGTTCAAACTATTGACTGCTCTAGAGATATATCTTTTAATGGAGTCCAAAAGAGGTCAGCCCTCACTATTGGCTGTGAGGCTACCAGCTTTTCTCCACCACCATGCCACCTAACTGAGGAGGGAAGGAGGTTAGGAATAGCCCCAACAGAACATCATGGACTCCACTGTTCTTACTGAGGTTTAGCAGTTTTTCTTGAAGAAACAATTTCAGTTTGTTCTGTTTCTTTAGTGAATTCCAACAGTTCTGGGATGGTTGTTTAATTGTTTAGTCAGTATTTCCATTGTCTCTGTGTGAGAGTGGGTTCATTGAAGGCTTTACTCTGTCATTTCAGGAGTCAGTATTCCTGAAGCTCATATTTCCTAAATCTTAGTATACCTAGTCCTTTGAGTCTTGTCTTTTTGGTTCATCATTATGTCTGTGATAGCCATCCATGTTGTTAAGTGTAGCAATTGCTCGTTCTTTATTGCTGTGTAGTGTTCCATTTTATGAATATACCATAATTTATTCTATTGTTCATGAACATTTGTGCTATTTTTTATTTTGGTTGTTATATTATGAAAATTCTTATGTTTTTGACAGACATAAACACTTCATTAAGTATATACTCAAAAGCAGTAATACTGTGTCATAAGGTCGGAAAATATTTTGCTTCCATAGATTTTACCAAAGAGTTTTTCTAATTTATTATAAGAATTTGTCTCC
This sequence comes from Equus przewalskii, assembly GCF_037783145.1. Taxonomy (NCBI): domain Eukaryota; kingdom Metazoa; phylum Chordata; class Mammalia; order Perissodactyla; family Equidae; genus Equus; species Equus przewalskii. Next base: position 104,087,210 of record NC_091832.1, on the reverse strand, counting down.
CACCAGCAACTTATGTCTATATTTATATTATTTGAATAACTACCATTAATTTTGAACATACATATTTCAGTCTAAATTCATTTAACAAAGTTTATAGCAATTCAGTATATTTACCCTTCTCTTGGAAATGATGCAGACCTTATACTGCTTTAACTATCAATTATGTTGTGCAATTTTGCTGCTTAGTCTTTTAGATTTGTCTATTTTTAACAGTGACATACACAAATTTTTTTTGATGGTCAACAATAAATTAAGTTTGCAAATCAATTTTTCACTGTTTCTGTTGTTGTTTGCATCTTACTCTGTCTTGCTGGGATCACTATTCCTTGCTGAAGTACATTTTTTGTGTGTGTGTGAGAAAGACTGGCCCTGAGCTAACATCTGTTGCCAATCTTCCTCCTTTTGCTTCAGGAGGATTGTCATGGAGCTAACATCTGTGCCAGTTTTCCTCTATTTTATGTAGGATGCTGCCACAGCATGGCTTGGCGAGCAGTGCTAGGTCATGCAAACCTGTGAACCCTGGGCTACCGAAGTGGAGCACGGGCACTTAACCACAACACCATTGACCCGGCCCATAAAGTACATCTTTTAATAGGTATTTTAATTAGAGTTTATGGGTTCCAAGCAATCACAGTCTGTTTATACTTTAAGGTGATTTAATTTTGCCCTCATTCTTTTTTTTTTTTTTTTTTTTAAAGATTTTATTTTTTCCTTTTTCTCCCCAAAGCCCCCCGGTACATAGTTGTGTATTCTTCGTTGTGGGTTCTTCTAGTTGTGGCATGTGGGACGCTGCCTCAGCGTGGTCTGATGAGCAGTGCCATGTCCGCGCCCAGGATTCGAACTAACGAAACACTGGGCCGCCTGCAGCGGAGTGCGCGAACTTAACCACTCGGCCACGGGGCCAGCCCCTGCCCTCATTCTTTAATGGTAAATTTATCTACTCTGTAATTCTTGAGTAACAATTATATCCCCTCAGCACATTGATTGTATTTCTCTATTTTCTTCTGGCATCTATTATTGCCACTTATAATAAGACTCTGCTAGTCTAACTCCTGTTACTTTATAGGTAGTCTGTCTTTTCTCTGTTAGCTTTTAAAATACTTCCTTTTGTCTTGAATGTTTTTCAGATTTATTATGATGTGTCTGTATCTTTCATTTTGCTTAGTAATCAGAATAGACTTTTATTTGTAGTATTCATACTTTTCTTTAATTCTAAATATATTTTAAAGATTATCTCTTATTTGTCATTTCCGGCTTTTTTTCTGAAATGGCAATAAATTTCTTCTGAAATGTCAATTAGTTTATGCTTCTCAATATACCTTCCACGGATCTTGACGAATTATTTTTGTATCTTTACAAATCTTCATGTTTTATTCCTGCTGGCATCTTCATTGCTGTCGTATAGTCACTAATTTTCTCTTCTCCTGTGAACTATCTAGAGTATATTCCCCTTTATGTGTGTATGTGTTTATTGCAATGATTTTGTTCACTATCAAGATTTTACATTGATATGTTTTGTTGCTTCATTTCTCATAATGTATTATTCTTCAATAAAATATTAAAGATGGAATAAATTCCTTCATTTATCACTTTGAGGACTTAAATATACTTAAAAAAATTTCAGTCTATTCCATACAATTATTTTTATATGAAGTTAATTGATGTTTTAATTATAGAACTTTTGACTGTATTTATTGGTATTCTGTGTCTTCTTACATTTTGAAATTTTGGTTTACAGGTTCATTTTGACAGGGCAGTATTTTTGTTTGTTCATATTCTCTCCTCCTTTGCCCCTCTATATAGCAACTAGACCCTCAAATGAGAACCAGGAGTTATAATTAGTGACATCTTAGTGCTCCTGTTTGTGATTATATTGAGGATGACAACAAGTCAGCGTGCAGTTTAGTTCAGTTCTGTATTTGGAGGCTGTGTCTGCTTCCTCCTGCTCCCTTCGGCTTACACCTCACTAAAATCTTTACATGGTGGTCAATAGCAGTTTCTTTGGCTCACTTTCATGAGAGGAATTGAGAATGCTACTTCCACAGCTCCTGGTTTCTCTCTGTCAGCCTGGATCCAGTACCTGTGTCATCTGGGACAGAGCTCTCATCGCTTATAAGAGCTGAGTTATCTGTCTTGACATGTAGTTTAGCTCCACATTTCACTTTGAGTATTAGTTCTATTTCTTGTGCAAAGAACTATTTGTCTTGTTTTTGGATACTATATATACATTTTTACATATTTTATATATTATTTCTACAAATTAGAGTAGGTACTGCCATATATTATCTTACTCTCTTGGTTGCCCTAATATCTTGCACTGAATTTAAGCTCAATTCAGCCATTCTGGCTTTGAGTCAATTTCCAAATTTCAAGTCATTTTTCCTCCCCCCTTTCTTTTTTTTGGTGAGGAAGATTGGCCCTGAGCTAACACTTGTTGCCAATCTTCCTCCTTTTACTTGAGGTAGATTAGCCCTGAGCTAATGTCTGTGCCAGTCTATTTCATATGTGGGACACTGCCACAGAATGGCTTGATGAGTGGTGTAGGTCCATGCCTGGGATCTGAACCCATGAACCTCAGCCACTGAAGCAGAGCCCACCAAACTTAACCACCACCAGGTGAGCCCCCATTTTTCCTCCTTTGAATGCTTGTCTGCTTGCTTCAGTTTTTCACTAAACAAACATTTCTCACAATATTAAATTAGTTATGGTACAGAACATATATGTGTTGAAGTACGTGAAAAATGTAGTGGCTTACATAAGACAGAGCTTATTTTTCTACTATGTAGCAATCCTGAGGTAGGCAAGAGTATTAAGATGGACAGGTGGCTCTTCTATTCTCAACATTTGGCTTTCACTGATAGATTCAGGTATCGTTGCAATGGTGTGTCATCTTCTAGCCTTCAGAAAGTGGAAACAAGACTAGAGGGGCATTCTTTAAATTTTGCTGAGAATCGGAACAATATACTTTCTTATATCTGAGCCAAACAATTCGAGAAACAAGTATATTTTCCTGTTTTTATGATAAACATTATTGGGATTATCAATAAATAAATTAACAAATTGCTTCAGGAAATAATTACTTCTGAGAGATAAGACAGTAAGCCAGTCAAATTACCTTACTTATGAAGTAAACAACTTTTTAGTCAAGTCTTGCATTAATATCCCTGTCTTGGTTGTGCACACCAACCCAAAGTTATTATGCCATCAATATCGCCTTATTTCATTGATTCTTTGCCTTACAAGATCCATGTTAAAATCATCCCATCCCAGCCCCTAAAGCCCCTAAAAATTCCCTGGATTCTCCTTAATAAGACACTACTGTTCAGATGGTGGTGTTTCTTGATGCAGTAGGTTTAATAAACTTAGCCTTACTTGATTAACAAGTTTTTCTAGTGGTATTGTAGGGAGGCTATGGTCCATATTATTAAGGACAATAACTGAAAATGTCATAGATCAGTTCTGCTGAAATCCATAGGCCAGAAGTTTGTCACATGTCCATATTTAGGTCAAAGTTGGGAACTGTAGTATTTGTTTGTGTAGATCTGTTTCCAGTAATAAAAATACATTATTGTTGAAGAAAGAGAGAAGGATTCTGGGAGACTATTAGCAGTGTGCCATAGTCAACCATTCTGATCATTGAAATATTTGTATTTATTCTTCTTACCCTTTAGTCACCATTTTCCAAGGAAGACTCACAAAATCCCTAGCTAGCTTTTATCCAGCTCATGCCATATTATTTGGGTAATATTCAGAATTCTCTGTTAGGTCTGGATATGAATCTAACATTGTATAAAACAGCAGACAATTACCAGTAATCCTTGCTTTCCATATTCAGTAGTGGATAAGAAATAGGCTAACTATAAACTCCCATTTTGAAAAAGGACAAGTGGAAAAAACACGGTCATAACAATAATGGTTCCTGAGAAGCAGAAATTGTGAAGACTCTGTCGAGCTGGTAGAATAAATTTTTTGGTTAGTACCTGTTTCTACACTCTGGGAAGAACTCCCTTATCCATTGTTCTCCATCAGTGCTGAGGCCTCTTCCCTGTCCATTATTGTCTCTGGCCACATCTAAACTTTGCCATGGGGAGTATGCATGCTTTGGGTGCTACACGTTCTCTTTTTACAGGTTGGGGGCTCAGGGATTTCTTTAGGAATAGAGCAATTATAAACTTTTGTAATATAGACTTACAATATCTTTGTCAACACAAGTAGCTCAAAACTAATTGATTTGCTTGCAGTCAATTTCATGTGAATTAACTACAGCCAAGGATCGTGTCTAGTCATAGATCTTAAACTCACCCAAATCTTTTTTTTGAGTTATTGGCCTCTGGAGGCAGCCCATCTCTTTCCCCCTATTTAATAGCAGTTACCTTGAGGCTATCTGCAACAATAGGGATGAAAGCAGTACCTTCAATCTGATCTGTGATCTGATCTGCATTCCATTGTCTGGCCAAGATCACTTGAGTCAGACACAAGGTCCTCTAAAAAGACCCAGGCCTCCATCTTATCTCACTGTGGTTAGGGTTTAGGTACTGTGGCTTTCCAACACTATGAGGGTCAAAATTACTTGCCTCCCCTCACAGTTTATTTAGATTCCAGGCTGCAGGCCAAGAGTCTCCCTTATCAGAATGTATTTTTCCACCATCTCTACTTGAAACTTCTCAGAGTTTCTCTCTTTCTCTCCTATTACTTTTCTAAAAGGTACAAACCATCAGCCAACATACACCAATATTCTGAATCTTTCTGATGAGTTCACTAAAGTATGAACTCTACCGACATTAGATTTTCTTTCCATATTATCAGAGGTAACAGTTTTAACATATTTGGTTAATGACTATAATGTAATAAGGATAATTGGATTTCCCGTTATCAATTTCTGCAATTTCTATATTCTCAACACTTGCTGCTTGCCTGCTAAGCCAATTTCACACATTTACCTTTACATTACTTCAGCATCTTCCTTTTTGTACAAATCCTTGCTTTAATTAGATAGACATCAAACACAATGCTTTATTAAAAAGAAAGATAGATGTTTATTTCCCTCTCATGTAGTGGTCCAGATGTGGCAGTTTATCCAGGGTGGGTAGACATCTCTGCCATCCTCAACAAAGGGGATCTACTTAAGGCTTTTAGACAGCTTCTCTGGTTCTCACCAACTCCCAGCCAGTAGGAAACGGAAAAGAAGCAACAAAGGGCACTTACAATTGTTTCAAGGGTAAGAATCAAAAGTAGCACCTATCTCCTTTGTCCACATCCTATCGACCAGAACCTAGTCACATTACTACAACTAGCCACGAGGAAGACTGAGGAGTTTATTCTTTAGTGGTGTGGCCCTGTGCAGAGCTATGACTCTAATACCATGAAGAAAGAGGGAAACAAATACCCAAGGTTAACTTGTATTAGCCAGTATTCCAGAGGGAGGCACCACGGTCCGTGCAAAAAGCACAGACCCTGGCACGAGGAAGCTCTGGTTTGGTGTTAAGCATTTCACTTGGAGAAAAGGAAATTATAAGGATTCCTCTCCACTAAATCCCCCTTCTAAGAGTAAAATTTGTATGACAGCCCCTAGATTAGGAAGCCAAAAATATCACCTAATCCTGGCCTCTAAAAACCTGTATTGGGTCAGGCTTACCTAACTGGACCAATAAGATTACTTTTTTCAGGAATGGAGAATTGAAACGAGCTTAAGGTGAACCAAGCAAAACCTTTCTCCCATAATTGAAAACAGAGAATATGCTAGAGTATAATTGTGCGGAAGAATCATTGCCTGTTGATAGAAGTGAGCTGATGAAAGGGGCAAAGACAAGAGACCATGCATATCATGCAGAGACGGGACAGAAGAGAGAGGTTGATGACCAGTCTCCAATTTTCATGTATCCTGACTCTATATTCTGGGTTTTGTTTCCATGAGATTTCTCTAAATCGTGCAATAAACAGGTTTTTTTCCTTGAGCAATTTGTTTTTTTCCTCATCAGCAAACATTCTCTGATTTAGGAATTATTACTGCAACCTCAAGATCTCTCAGTCTAACTCAGAGAAATATACAAACAAACAGATGTTGTAGTTCAGCTACTTATTACAATGCCGCCAGAGAGAGAAACACAATTTATCTCAGAAGAACAGGGAAGCTTGACCTTAAAGGTGAGTGGATTTTATCACTTGGAGGAGGAAAAGCAAGAGAGCCAGAGGGTAGGGCAAGATTTCTCAGATGAGAGCATATTTATGGAAGAGAGTAATTCCATGTGCCCAGAGTTTTATTTGTTCCATAAATCTCAGTGAACACTGAGAAATGTCTCTTCTTAAAGCTCAGAATTTGACACAGCATGGATTTCAGATTTCTGTCCCAAGATGTTTAGTTCCTGGAAGTATTAGAAATGTCTTTATTAATATATAGTGCAGTGCTGGTATGATGTTGAAGGGCAGGCTAAACAATGTATGTCAGTTTCTACAAGTCCCTATTCCTTCTTGTTTTGTTTTGTTTTATGTTAGGTGGAGTATTTTATAGGAAGAAAAAAGTGTCCTTGTTTTTCCCTAAAAAATTCCTCTCTGAGTTTATTCTAAATGCTCTGACCATGTTACTGCTTGTAGAACTGTGTGGCAAATAATGTATGCATTAAAAAAAAATCCATTTTATGATATCAATGGTTTTGTTTTCATTAATAGGAAGAAGAGGATTCATCTTGGAAGTCGGAATGACTTCTGCTTCAAACAGACAAATCTCATCATTAATTGGCAGGCTGTAGTCAATTAGTATCCAGTATGACAGATCAGTTGGCCAGATCCTGGAATAAGTTTCAAAAGAAAGTACACAGAGTAAATATGTACCTTCCCATCTGGCAAACTGAAAGATTTGGAAGAGGTGCCAAACTGGTTATGGGCTTAGTGTTAGCCAGAAGATCATGGTTGTTTAATGTACTGTATTAACTATAGTTGTGTTCAGTTTGTCTTCAAAGATGCAACTTGGAACATTAACATGATAATTAAATCTCAGTTTCTGATAACTACTGTGGAAATAGGTAGGTTTGTTGCCTAAATACCAAAGAAAATATAAACGTGTTTCAACTTCTTCAAAGTTTGCCTTCAAAAAAATATTCACTCACATGCTGGAAAGATCCTGACAGACCTTTCTTCTGAGCTTTACACTAAGACATACAATTGCCTACTTGATATCTCCACTCGTCTCTTTCACTTAACATGTTCAAAACTGCGCTTTGCCTCTGACTCATCTACAGCAGATCCAATGTTTTTCTCATCTCAGTAAATGTTTCCTCCGTGTACCTAGGTACATAAGCCACAAGTCTGCAAATAATCCTTGATTCCTGTCTCTCTTTATATACACATTCATTCTATCTCCAAAGGCTGTTATTCTCCCTACAAAGCATTGTTCACTTCTGCACGTTTTTCCTTGTTCATGGCCTCCATCTTATTCTAAGCTTCACCTCTCTCCAGAATTACTGAAATAGCTTGCTACTGCTCCACTTCCATTTTTGCCAATCTCGGTCTAATCTACACACAGTTGTCAGAGGATCTTTAAGATATTTTTGGATCAGGTTTATTTCTTATTCAAAGTCTTTGATGGTCATATCATTACACTCAGATAAAAGACAAAATTCTGTGTGCTGTGTGTTCTGTCTCTTGCTTACTTCTCTGGGCTCTTCTCATTGTACTGTCTCCCTTCCCCTCAAGGGTAAATTTGGGGGTGGAGGAGAGTAATGAGAATTTAAAAGAATTTCTTGAACAAATTGTTTATAACCAGAACTCCTTTGAAATTCCCACCTGCAACCCTTCATATCCTCAGCACCCCATTATGGACATTCTTAGACTTTCAGATCACTTTGTCATGTTAACTGAGAATTTTGGCACTGACTGAAAGACTTTTTTTCCTTGGGAAATACCAGTATCCTGGTGGATTTTCTGTACTCTGATTTTTTTCATATTTGTTGACTTCATGAACTCTAATACATATTATGGATCTTCCAGTTTACTAACTTGTACCCATAGCTATTTGATAAAATTTCGTATATATTAATTCGTAAATTTAAGTATCTTCATATTTCTTCCTCGTATTTTATTCCAACCCTCCTTTTATTCTTGTTCTATATATTTCGCTAAGTTCTCCAATTTATAATGTCTCCATTTCTCCTGTTTTTAAGCTCTGTTTTATGATATTCCTTGCTCACCAACACTGAATCTCATTTACAAAGCTTAAAAAACTTTTTCACAAAGACCCTCAATATTCTGGTAGAAAAACAAAAATGTGGACCTGTATTTCTTCTCAGTTAAGCTTATAGCTTTAAGTCACTCAGTACTTGATTATTCCATAGTCTAGCTTCTGTTCACTGCTTGGACTGCTTATTGCAACTGGGAGAAAATTATTACTAAAAATGGTTGGTCTAAAACTTCAGCGAAACCATCCAATACCTAACCCAGCCTTTCCAGTCAGTCCTTGTCCAACAGTCCTAAGGTTTAATGTGCAGCAGAAATTGGTCCATCGAACTATTGTTACTGAATGTGTTATTAAAATTATGATGTTCTGACTATGTAAAAATATCAGAACAAATCAATAACAGTGGAAAAATGGTGTTTAAATATCCACGTTATCCAGCTTAGACGGCCACGTGAACCACCAAATGTTCTAGGTGAATTAACATGTTCTCCATAGAGAAATGTTGTTGCATACACACATAAAGAGTTGATCATCAAAGTGATATCTATAAACCTGCTGAGAAATGCCTTTTCTGTTCCTTCCCTGCGGCTTCAGGAAGCTCCCTCTTCCTTGAATAAACCTGTTGACGGTGGGCAGGTTGGCAGGCAGCTTCTCTTAGGTGCTTGGCCTAGGCAAGCACCTCTTGTAGTTTACTTTAAATTTGGCTGAGAGAAGATGGTTTTACATTTGGGCTAGGGATGAAGGGAGCTTCTGTTTCCCTCTGGGGCCCTGTGAAGGATGAGAACATTTACTGTGTGTGTGTTTTTCCCCCTTCCCTTGAGAATAAATAAAACCACATTGTGCTGTTGCTCCACCTAGCTCAGGTGTGCAGAGCCAAGAAAGCAATATTTACCTCATTCATCCTGTCACACGATGCTGGGAATAAAAGCTGTTACAAAAAGCTTGATTGGTTCCTGATAACCCAGCAGTGGCATGTACCCAATAACTGATTTTACTGTAATATTCCTAAAGTCAAAAGTGTCACCTCTACTTCATATTACCACAGCTTCGGCACAGAATTAAATCTTAATTTGCTGAGACTTCAGATAAAGATAATCCAGGCATTTTGTCTAAATTATGTGCTGTTTTAAAAATGTTAGTACTTGGTAAATCTGTATAACAAATATCACAAAGAAATGTATAAAAAATATAAAGAGAAAGTCAGTATTTTAACCATCAATCTGGAATAAATTTTAAAGGAATTGCCTAAGGAAAAAAAGGTCATTTTACATACCTAAGGAAATTTACCAACTTTGATTTTGGCTTCCTGTGCAGCTCCATATAGCTAAAACAGGATTTTATAGAATTTTTTTTATCAAGTTGGAAAATTGCTTTTTGGCTTTTTTGTTGTTGTTGTTTAACATATCAGGTTACATTCTCAACAAAAAAATGCTATAAAGAATTTTAAAATGCCTGAGAACAGTGATGTGTAAATAAAACCACGAACAGAATACAATTCCATTGCAGAGGAAAGGCATTTTAATATGTAAATTCCTTCAAACATTTTGTTAAATTTTCAAATATTTTATGATTATTTAATATTTAAAATGAACCAATTCAGGTTTCAAACATTTCTTTATTATTTGTTGGCTGCATTATGTGCACGATATGCTCAGCGTGATGCCAAGCACATAATGGACAAGAAAAGATTTTGGATTGATTGTTTAATATCATTGATATAACCTGTATTTTTATCTTATAATAGTCTCAATGGTAATCTTTATTTTAGCTATGCCTTTATATTTTAATCTTTATTTAAAGTAAAACAAGATAGAAAAATGAAGACTAAGTGAAATTTATAGGTTCACTATTAGCAATTAATTTCTGACTTTATACCTTCCATACCTTTTACTTTCCTTTTATACTTGGCAGAAGTTTTATGAGTATAAATTTTAAAGTGGTAAGGGAGATTGTATAAGTAAAAAGAGAAACTTTAAGTAATGAGGAAGTTAATTAGAGAAAAATGAAAAAAATATTTAAGAATGGGCCTGGAATGATAACCTCTAACTAATGGAAGTATTTTATCTTACGGTGTTTTGATTTATTTCCCTAGTCACACAAGTCTTAATTAAAAGAAAATGCTATTCTATGATTTTCAACAAGTGATAATTATATGTTAAGCAAACACTAGGGATGCCACAATGTGCTAAGCATTTTGAAAACTCTGAAAGAGGAGTTGGGCCCACTCTCCTGAGCATCACTGGGTGTCAGCTTCTCTGAGCTGGTGGGTGGAGTTTGTGTGGTATATATGTGGGTGAAGGTGAGTGAGCTGGGCCCTGGTTCCAGCTTGAGGCCACCTTTCTTCTTCTAGGATATGGAGTTATGCTCCACAGACCTGGATGGAGTTTTGTTTCTTGCTTTGCTCATTTGTTCTAAGAAGTATTTTGCTTTTACAAAATAATTAAAATCCTATATTTTTCTCCCCCTTTGGAAGGATAAGGACGGGGCAAACTGAATTCATCATCCCAAACCGTAAAAACAATTGCTTCCGCACGTTATATTTGGAATGTGAACTCAATTCAGTGTTCTGAAATGTGAATTTTTTCTTTCTTGGATTGAATGCAGAATCTCTTTTCCTATTGGAATTGAAACTATTCTTTTTTGCTGCCATATTGGAGGAAATCCAATCAAAACCACATGTTGATTTCAATATGAATTTCACAGCTTAGAGAGGAATCAAGAAGTAGCAAGGGGAACCTTAGATTAAAATCCCAAGAGAAACAAGGATTTCAAAACCCATGCTAACTGGACGCTAGTGTCAGTGAAGAATGCCTCTTGCTAATTGACCTGAATTAAACCCAAAGATCTGGTATGTTTTAGTTCAACAATATAAAATGGAAAGTAGTTTTATTTTATATATTAATATATAATAATATTTAGGTCCGCATTTGCCCCTTACCATCCTGGATTATAACTGTTGTGCTGACGCATTTGTTGAGTACTTCTTCTCATGCTCAAAAGTGACCTATTTTAGGTGATAAATAAGGCTGAATCTTAGGAGTAAGGAAGGTAGAGCATCCAGATTGATTTAGGGATCCAAGAACAGGCATCCATTATTGTCCACTTAATTTGGAAGGTTGCAAATCCCCTAAAGAGCCCCTGTGCCCAACCTTGTTCTATGACGTGAGTAGGTAGTGCGGTGACTGTATGGGGTTCGTCAGGTAGATGGACCTCAGAGGTGGTCCTTGTTTCTCAGTATGGTATGAGAGTATTTTCCCACCTCTGAAAGTAGTAAGGACGTGACACTGAGATCTCAAGGTCCTGAAGAGAGACCATGTGGCCAGGTAAGGAGGATGCAGTAGTGAGGTGAGTGGAACAAAACTGAGGGCTAGAGAGAAGGTGTCCATCTCAGCCAATGAGAATACAGGGTGGATCAGGTCCTCCCCTAGTGACCTCGTGCTTATCTCTTCAAAAGGGTCCTAGGATTTTTAGGTAGATTATAAATTAAAAGAAATCAAGTTTTGATATCTCAGAGAATTGAAGACATTTATTTTTACAATAAGGCTAAATGTGGACTTAAGGAAATTTACTTGAGTAATTGAAAAAACAAAGAAAGCTACATTTCTTTCACATCTAAATGTGCAGACTAAATTCTATTCATAACAGAGGTCTGTTTTTCCTTTTTCCTTTTTTAGATCCACTAAAGAGATTTTGGAAAGTGTGGTGGATTGTTTCCTAAGGACCCCTCCCTAAGTAATTAAACTTTGTGGATTATTGCTCTAATTTTTAGAAAGCTTACCTATTTGTTTTTAAAAAAAGGGAGTAATTTTATTAATCTCTATCCTTCCCACTTTTAACATCAAGGAGATGTAATGGCATCACAGAGAGTTCACATAGCAACACTTCAAAACGGATATTATGAAGTGGAGGCTTTATTTATATTTCCAGGCCTTCATGATTCCATAAGGTACCTGGGTCCCTGTTGTATGGGCACAATCACAACTGATGAATTCAGTAACTCATTCCTACTGAAGTTTTAGTTCCTATTATCCGCCTGGCATTTTAAAGAGGGATTTTACAATTAGGGAGTTATATGACTTTACAGAATGCTGCCATCATCACTGTGCCTTGGGACACAGAGAAGTAGATACAGCTTCTCGATGGTTTTCAAAATCACACCACATAACTTGTCATTTATATTTAAGCAAGTCTGTGAATTACTTAGAATTTTGAACCCAGCTTGAGCCATGTGGGCAGCAGAACCTTCCCTATCAGACAGCAAGTCAGAGTGGCCATGCTTGGCAGTAGGTTTAAAGGAGAAGCATCAGTGATTCTCTGCTCTATCCTCACCTTTCCAGATCCATTCCTTACTCTGTGTCCCAGGGACCTGAGCCCTGAGCGCTGTCTCCCTCTAGAGATTTTGGGCTTTGAGTGGTCTTGATCTACGAGTGACATAGTGTCAGTGAGGAAGGTTCGGGGCATTTATTTGCTCCCCGCCTCCTCCCTTGCCAGAGTTCTGGTAGTGGCTGTGCATAACTATGGTTCTTGTTGGGGAGTCCCCTTCCACTACTCAGCCTTTGTTAAACTCCAGTTTCACCCTTCTGTTATCTTGCCCCTCAGGTCTGGAGAAAGTAATGTTCTCCCTCTGTCACTTGTCCCTATGCACATCACCATCCTTTGTGGGTTCCATTAATAATGCCCACACTTCTATAAGTTGTCCCTTATTTAAATTATTTTGCTAAAGTCTCTGAGTATGTCATTCATGCAGGAACTTGACTGATCCAGAAATCTATTTTGCATCTACTGCCAGCCTTCCCAGGCTTCCAGAAATGTCATGACTGCTTAGTGTTAATAATGACCGAGGAAGTTCATCTCAATCCAATCAGCACCCCACCGTTAGACCAGATATACTAGGTTCTACAGTCACAACATTCTTCTTCCCTATCTATCTCTTTTCTCCTACAGTTGCTCACCCTACCCCTCACAACAGACGCATCTTTTGTGCGACATTCTGTGACATCTACTTCTTTTGTACTCTCCATTGTCTTTCCTTAATATATTTTTAAAACTACAATTCAGTGGGATAAAGATGTTAAGAAAGAAAGGAATCAGATCACTTTGATCTTTTTAGTTTTGTTAACTGAAAACCTGAATCATACTAGCCCAGGCATTAAGAAATCAGCTTGACATCCAGGGTGAGGCAGATTTGAGGTTTGGGTAATTTGCTTGCTCAACAGTGTCACTTGGTACCCAGGCTCTATCTGTTTCTCCTTTCTACCATGCATGCATTTACTAGATACCAATGCTGGTCTACTTCATGATTCTAAGATGGCAAAAAGAGCAATTATATGTGAGAATGAGAGTTTCCTCCTGTGGTTCACTATTAAGGAAAAAAAATCTAAATGAGTTTCTCCTTTTTTTTTCACTTTGATCTGGAGAATGTATTCTTACTTATTGGATAACGCATGCTAAGAAAAAAAGAAAGAATTACCATGACTGACTTGGAAGATTCAAGTGAAGTGGTATGGATCGGGAAATTAATCACAAGTGTCACCTTAGTGGGACTATTTGTGCTTCTCCCTACGCAAACACTTAAGAATACTGTTGAGGGCATATTTCCACTTTGTAAATTAGCTGAACAATTTCAAAGAAATATATATATTCCTCTTCTCTTCAGGTGATCCGTACTGAAGCACACTTTCTATTAATTTGTCCTTCCAATATGTTTGCTTCAAGCGCTTGCCTAAATGCAGTGAGGTCCAGAGAGTTCAAGCTATTTACTGAATAAGGGTTAGAATCATAATTTTGTCCTTGGTAACACCTATAATTAGACACAAATTATTAGTATTATCTAATGTTTGAGAAGAAAATAAAATTTTGAAGATTTGTATTTTAATTTCTCATATGACATTCCTTCATAATTAGCTGTGGGGGCTTTCATAGTCTATTGCACATTTTTTGGCCTTAGATTTATTATGTATAAAATAAGTCAATTGGAGGTCGATTTCAATTCTCTGAAATTACTACATGATATTGCTAAGTCTTCTTTGGGTTCTTTTCTTTTTTAATTCTCTAATCTCAAGAAATATAGTTTTTAAGCAAAGCGTGACTAATTATTTCCTTGTGTACAAAGAATAAGGATAATAAGGGTGTCTACACAAGGTTTAAAACTAAAATAGTGTGTAATTTCAGAATTCCCATATAGTCTGTAAATGACTTAAAGGATGAAGTCTTGCTTCTCAAAACATAAACTATGCCATTTCTAACTAAATCCAGTCTAATTAAATGTCAATGGGACTTAAAACCTATGAAAGTGTGAATACTCTTCCTACAATTAAAAATAAAATCAAAATAAAATATTTCTACTTCAAATAATTATCATTGTTATTTATGTGATTAAGCTACAAAGATGGATTGTTATCATGAAAATTCCCAGGAGGCAGCAACACCTGAGCAAGTTATTTAAATTTAATACTCAAGTGTTTTTAAAATAAATCCTCAGTCATCACTTTAAAGCTGCTTAGATCAGTTCTCCTTTTCATCTAGAGTTCACTGGAAATCAAAGAAAGGAAGGTCTGAAGCCACAGCCTGGAAATTTCTAGTGGACTTTGAACGTTTATTTCCATACACTTTCATTGTTAATGGATACCTCTGGGACAAATTGCACCAGGAGCATCTTCAGATTTAGGTTCATTTGAAAATAACATAATCAGCTTCCTTCCCTTTATGCAACCCTGTCCCCAAACTCAGCAATTTCTGCAGCACTGCTATAATCGTGCTGTGTAATAACTTCTCCATAACCTTTTACTAAGAATACCCATTTATTCATTCAGTAACTCATTTATGGTCAATCTCACTGAAGGGGAATAGTTCATGTACAATTCTTGTTTCCATCTCTTCATCTCTTATTCACACAACCTGCTACAGTTTTATGTCTGCCTTCACTCTGTTGAAATTCCTCCCACTAAAATAACAAGAGCCAAATTGCCAAATATAGCGGCCAATTCTCAATTTTTCTTTAACCTTTTTGACATTACTTTGCTACTCAAAGTATCATTTCTTCTTTCTTTGACTTTCTGACACCATCTTCTTAGGGTTTTTCTCCAGTTTCTCTGAAAACTTCCTTCAAGTAATCAGCTAGTCAGCTTAGGCAGACACATCAAATGTTGGATTAGGCTCCTAAGTTTAATATGTTCAAAATTCAACTCATTTCCCTCCCTCAACTCTATCCTAGCATATTGCCTTACTATTCCTTGGTTCTATGTCCAGATCTTAAAGTCAGAATATAGGAAGTCAAACTTGATTCTATACCTCAGCAAATACTTCAGCATATCTTCTTATTCCTAACTGTTTCTCAATAACTATGCAATTCAAAAAATTATTACTTGTTATTGGACTATCAAAGTTATCATTACACTTGTTTTTTTATCTTCAATCTCATTTCTTATAATCGTTTTGCAAATTTACCATTTAAAAAATAGGTTATTTCTTATTACTGTGTTGAAATAATTATTTATATATTCCTTTATCGGACACATGTATCGTGAGCATTATCTTCCCATTAGTGACTTGCATTTAATCTCTTAACAGTGTCTATGAAAGAGCAATTTTTTTTTAATTTTGAAAAGTCCATTTTTTTCATTTTTTGATGATTTCTGCTTTTTGTAGTCTATCTAAAAGATATCTTCATGAAAGTCTCAAAGATTTTCTCCTATGTTTTCTTTTAGAAGCTTTATAGTTTTAGTTTGTTATATTTGGATCTATGACCCGTTTGGAGTAAAATTTAGTATGTGATATGAAGTAAGGGTGTGGGTCTATTTATGGACTTTTTATTCTGCTCCTTGGATCTATAAATCTACCATTTCACCAATAACAAATTATCTTAATAACTGTAGTTTTATTGTAAGCCTTTAAATCAGGTAGAGAAACTCCCTTAAATTTGTTCTTTTAAAATGCAACTTTGGTTTTCTGGTTTCTTTGCAAACGAAAGTTGAGCAAGTTTCAAGCAGCAGATGTTCTTCAGATGAAAGAAATATACAAAATAAAAATATGGAGATGCAGGAAGGAATTAAGTACAAAAAAAGTGTTAAATATGTGGGTACATATACAATATAAATGTATATTGATGTATAGAACAACAATAATTATATCTTGGAAGATTTAAATTTTAGAATTTATTAGCAATGTCTACAAAACTATAAGAACTGTTGGGATTTTTGTTGGGTTTGCGTTGAATTTATAGGTCAGCTTGGGGAGAATGTCTTCTTAGCAATATTCAGTACTTGAATCCACAAACATGGTGTCTCTCTCCATTTATTTAGAAATTTCTTATTTTCTCTCAGAAATTTTCTGTAGGTTTTAGAAGAGAGGATCTATAAATAATTTTTAAATACAAGATCCAGCACACAATCAGATCACCAGGCACATATGAAGATAAGAAAAATGAAGCAAGAGCCAGAAGAATGAGCAGAACCATAGGATAGTTCAGAGGCAATATTTTGGAAGACAATTAGAGATTCCTTTTTTCAATGCAGACCCTTAGAGACCACAGATAATGGCACTATAATATATACACTACATAAGAACTATACTTTATATGTTAAAAGAAGTAGAATGCAAGCTTGAAAATGTCAACAGATATTTGGAAATTATAAAAGATGATATAGTGGATTCTAAATTGGAAAAAAATATAAATTCTGGAACTAAAAACTGCAATAACCATATTTAAAATACAAAGAGAAGTTTAACAACAGATCAGATACTCCTCTTTGGGTGAAGATAAAATTACTGATCTGAAAAGTAGATCAAAAGAAAATATCTAGCATTAAGCTTAGAAATAAAAAGGGTAGAATATAACAAAAAGAAGGTAAAATATAGAGCTAATATATTGAAAGATCTAAAATATACACTTATTTTCTTTGTAAGGAAAAAATAAGACAAAACAATGTTAAAAAATACTGTCGATGAGAATTTTTGTAAAGTTATGAAAAATATTAAGCCAAAAGGCCTAACAATATCAAGCAAATAGAATCAAAAATTGAACCCAGAAGGAAAAATTCCTCCACTTAGATAAGTGCAAAAAAAAGAGAGACACATTTCTTTCAAAGTTTGAAATTCATATGAATAGCTGTTATCTTCATTGCAATAATATAATCCAGAAGACATTGGGAGAGATTTGGAATATACTAAAAAGATAAATTGCCAATCTAGGATCTATACTCAAGAAAAATATCCTTCAAGAATAAGGGTGAAATAAGCGTATTTCAGGCAAACGAAAGTTGAGCAAGTTTCAAGCAGCAGATGTTCTTCAGATGAAAGAAATATACAAAATAAAAATATGGAGATGCAGGAAGGAATTAAGTACAAAAAAAGTGTTAAATATGTGGGTACATATACAATATAAATGTATATTGATGTATAGAACAACAATAATTATATCTTGGAAGATTTAAAAATATATTTCTATATGTAATTAAAATATATAAAAATAGGTCTTTGGCTTCCCTTCTGTTTCTGGGAGGTTCTTGCACTTTGCAAGTTCTAGATTCTCTTTGTTCTTCTCCAGTAGAAGAATCCCAAGGGGGCTAATCAGTTTTTGCAGGTGTAAGACCATGGTATATGAGTGACATCAGCATCATGGTGGAGTAAGCTCTTCCCTTAGACTCTCTCCCTTAACATACAATGAAAAGGACACTCATAAACCAACAGAGGACATTCACACAACACAATAGACATCTGAGAGATCCATGCAGCCATACATCTGAAGGTGGAGGTGCTGGACCACCAGGAGGCAGTGAAGGAGGTAAATGGATCTCTCCTCACTCCCTGAATGGTAGCAATCTAGGGTGCAGGACTGAGCACAGCTCTGAGAAAAGAAGGGGGAAAGGGCAGCCCTCCATGGGAACACCTTCACTCTTGGAGTTGCCTCACAGACCACGGGAAAGCTCCATATTGAGGAGGCTAAGCAATTGTGGAGGCGTCTTCACCAAGCTGAGCAGCCTAAGCTGGTAGACAGTAAGTGCAGAGCAGGAGTGCCCCCAGGATCACACAGGTAAAAGAAGCACCCCTCTCCCCCCTTGGCACGCTAGCTTGTCCAGTTGGCCAGGGCAGGGGTCCTCCACCAGAGCACCTGTGCGTATGTGTATAAAGCAGCAGCAGCTAGTGGACAAATGCAGATGAGCCCTATCAGCACAGCTTCCAAAAGACAGGCATAGCTGCCAGCTGCTCAGAATACACAACTCCTGCCCCATCCCAGTGGAAGGTGGAATATGTGGCCAGATAATACCACTACGTGAAGGCAAAAATCTATCGTATCAAATAGTATGAAGAGGTATATTAACACTCCAAACCAGAAGGAAAATGACAAGCAACCAGAAATCAATCCTGAAGGTATAGAAATTTGCAATCTAAATGACAAAGAATTCAAAATAGCTATCATAAAAAAACTCAGCAAGGAAAATTCAGAAAGACAGTTCAATGAAATCAGGTATACAATTAATGAACAGAGGGAATTCCTCACAAAAGAGATTGAAACTGTAAAAAAAAAATAACAAATGTTGGAGATGAAAAGCACAATGAATGAGATAAAGAAAAATCTGGAGTCCTTAATAATAGAGCTGATATTCTGGAGGACAGAGTCAGCATTTTAGAGGACAGAAATATAGAACTGCTTCAGGTGGAGGAGGAGAGAGAACTAAGACTTAAAAGAAATGATGAAATTCTCTGAGAAATATCCAACTCAATTAGGAAATGCAACATAAGCATTATAGGTATTCCAGAGGGAGGAGAGAAGGAGAAAGGAGCAGAGAGTTTGTTCAGAGAAATAATAGCTGAGAGGCCCACACCTGAGGAAGGAGCTGGAATTACAAGTAAATGAAGACCATAAAATTCTTAATTACATCAATGTAAAAGACCTTCTCCAAGGCATATATCAGTAAAACTGGCAAAAGTCAATGACAAAGAAAAAATATTAAGGGCAGCAAGGCAGAAGAAAATAACCTACAAAGGAGCCCTTTAATAGTTTTCAGCAGATTTCTCAGCAGAAACCTTACAAGCTAGGAGAGAGTGGAATGATATATTCAAAATTCTGAAAGACAAAAACTTTCAGCCAAGAATACTCTATCCAGTGGAACTATCCTTCAGATATGGTGGAGAAGTAAAAACCTTCCCAGATAAACAAAAGCTGAGGGAGTTCATCTCCACAAGACACCCCCTACAGGAAATGATCAAGAAGGCCCTCATACCTGAAAAAAAGGAAAGAGTTTACAAAGCTTTGAGCAAGGCGATAAACAAGCATACAAGATCAGAAAATTGCAGCTCTGTATCAGAACAGATTAGCAAACACTTAATTATAACTTTAGCCAGACTCACTAAGGAAAAAAGAGAAAGGTCAAACAAATAAAATTAGAAATGAAAGAGGAGAAATTACAACAGATACCACAGAAATACAAAGGATTATAGGAGAATACTATGAAAAATTATATGCCAACAAATTGGACAATCTAAAGGAAACAGATAAATTCTTAGACTCATACAACCTCCAGAAACTGAATCAAGAAGAAATAGAGAATCTGAATAGGCCAATTGCAGGTAAAGAGATTGAAACAGTAATCAAAAACCTCCCCAAAAATAAAAGTGCAGGACCAGATGGCTTCTCTGGAGAATTATGTCAAACATTCAAAGAAGATTTAATACCTATTCTTCTCAAACTATTCCAAAAAATTGAAGAAGATGGAATACTTCCTAACACATTCTACTTGGCCAGCATCACCCTGTTTCTAAAGCCAGACAAGAACAACACACAGCAGGAAAATTATAGGCCAATATTGCTGATGAACATAGATGCAAAAGTCCTCCACAAAATATTGGCAAACTTAAGACAAGAATACATTAAAAGGATCATACACCATGATCAAGTGGGATTTATACCAGGGATGCAGGGATGGTTCAACATCCAAAATCAATCAATGTGATACACCAGATTAACAAAACAAGGAATAAAATCCACATGATCATCTCAATAGACGCAGAGAAAGCATTTGAGAAGATCCAACATCCACTTATGATAAAAACTCTTAATAAATGGGTATAGAAGGAAAGTACCTCAACATAATAAATGCTGTGTATGACAAACCCACAGCCAACCTCATACTCAATGGGGAAAAACTGAAAGCCATCCCTCTGAGAACAGGAATAAGACAAGGGTGTCCAGTCCCACCACTCTTATTCAACATAGTACTAGAGGTTTCAGCCAGAGCAGTTAGGCAAGAAAAATAAATAGAAGATATCAAAATTGGCAAGGAAGAAGTGAAACTTGCTGTTTGCAGATGATGTGATTTTATATATAGAAAACTCTGAAGACTCCATTGGAAAACTGTTAGAAATAATCAACGACCACAGTGAAGTTGCAGGGTACAAAGTCAACTTACAAAAATCGGTTGCATTTATATACTCTAATAACAAACTAAAAGGAAGAGAACTCAAGAATACAATCCTATTTACAATTGCAACAAAAATAATAAAATATCTGGGAATAAATTTAACCAAGGAAGTGAAAGACCTATACAATGAAAACTATAAGACACTTTTGAACAAAATTGATGATGACATAAAGAAATGGAAAGATATTCCATGCACATGGATTGGAAGAATGAGCATAGCTAAATTGTCCATACTACCTAAAGCAATCTACAGATTCATTGCAGTCCCAATCAGAATCCCAATGACATTCTTCGTGGAAATAGAACAAAGAATCCTAAAATTCATATGAGACAACAAAAGACCCCAAATAGCTAAATCAGTCCTGAGAAAAAATAACAAAGCTGGAGGTATCACAATCCCTGACTTCAGAACGTACTACAATGCTATAGTAAGCAAAACAGCATGGAACTGGTATAAAAACAGGCACACAGATCAATGGAACAGAATTGAAAGCCCAGAAATAAAACCACACATCTGTAGACAGCTAATCTTTGACAAAGTAACTAAGAACATACAATGGAGAAGGGAAAGTCTCTTCAATAAATGGTATCGGAAAACTGGACAGTCACACGCAAAAGAAGGAAAGTAGACAATTATCTTTCACCATACACAAAAATTAACTCAAAATGGATCAAAGACTTGAAGGTAAGATGTGAAACCATAAAACTCCTAGAAGAAAATATAGGCAGTACATTCTTTGGCATGAGTCTCAGAAGGATCTTTTTGAATATCATGATTACTTGGGCAATGGAAACAAAAGAAAAAATAAACAAATGGGACTTCATCAGACTAAAGAGCTTCTGCAAGGCAAAGGAAACCATGAACAAAATGAAACAACAACCCACCAACTTGGAGAAAATATTTTCAAATCGTATATTTGACAAGGGGTTCATCTCCAAAATATATATAAAAAACTCATACAACTCAACAACAAAAAATAATTGACCCAATCAAAACATGGGCACAGGATATTAACAGGCATTTCTCCAAAGAATATTTACAGATGGCCAACAGGCACATGAAAAGATGTTCAACATCACTAATTATTAGGGAAATGCAAATCAAACTACAATGAGATATCACCTTACACCTGTTATATTGGCTATAATTACCATGACAAAAAATAACAAATGTTGAAGAGGATGTGGAGAAAAGGGAACCCTCATACGCTGCTGGTAGGAATGCAAACTGGTGCAGCCACTATGGAAAGCAGTAAAGAGATTTCTCAAAAAATTAAAAATAGAAATACCATACGACCCAGCTATCCTATTACTGGGTATTTATCCAAAGAACTTGAAATCAGCAATTCAAAGAAACTCAAACACTCTTATGGTCATTGCAGCATTATTCACAATAGCCAAGACATGGAAGCAACCCAAGTGCCCACTGACTGATGAATGGATAAAAAAGAGGTGGTGTATTTATACAATGGAATACTACTCAGCCATAAAAAAAAGAAAATCGTCTCATTTGCAATAATATGGATGGACCTTGAGGGTATTATGTTAAGTGAAGTACACCAGACGGAGAAAGACAAACACAGTATGATTTCACTCATATGTGGAAGATAAAGAAACACATGGAAAAAGGGAACAGATTAGTGGTTACCAGAGGGGAAGGGGTTGGGGGATGGGAATGAGGGATAAAAGGGCACATATATTTGGTGACTGACAAATAATAATGTACAACTGAAATTTAATAGTATTATAAATTCTTATGACCTCTATAAAATTTTTTTAAAATTGGAAAAAAATATATAAGAATAGCATGCATGTTTGGAGTTACTATTTTAAAACTTTCAAAAGTTTTAAAAAGAAAAGGGTAAAAATTTCAATTAATACCCATAGTCATTTCTAGAGTAACCACTATAACAATAGACAAACAGTATAAAACTTTCATGAAAAATAGAAAGATAAAAATACTCTATTAACATAAGAAAAGTAAGGAGTGGGGAAAATAGAAAGTATAGTGAAAAGGTAGCCATAATCCCAAAATATATCACCAAATGTACTTATTTAGAATAAATTAAAGTGGACTAATTACTACAGGCAATCTAATTACCTGACTGGATCAAAAGGTCCTAACTAGATCTACTTAGGTGGTGGCCTGGCCCTCTGGCAGAGGAATATAAAATAAGTAGAATAGGTAAAACTTAAGCACAGAGAAACACTGAAAATAAAAGGATTGAAAACTCTTACTATGCAAACACTAAAGGGGAAAATCATAGTAGTTATATTAATATCAGAAAAATAGATTTTAACGTATAAGGCATTATTGCATGAAAAGAGCATCACGGTATGATGCTAATAAATTGAATTCAATGATTAGATACAACTGTTCCAATTTTGTTTGCACCTAATACATGACCTCAAAATATAATGGAAAGGTAGATAGAGCTAGAAGGAGAACAGACAAATCCTAAGCCCAGAGTTGACTATTTTAACCATACTCTCTCGGTAATGGATGGAACAATAAGACAAGTCTAGCAGAGGCTAGAGAAGGCTTGAGCCATACGATTAACGAATTTGGACTAATGAATATGATAAATGCATACCTTTGACTACAGAATACACCTTTTTTTTTCAGGTGCACATTGAAAAATTGACCATATATGGAGTCATAAAGCACATTTTAACAAATTTTTGAAGTTGAAATCATGTAAAATGTATCCTCTGATCACAATCATGTTATGCTAAAAAGCAATATCAGGAAGATAATTAGAAATCCCAACATTTTTTAAAATTAAGAAATACATTTTAAAGTGACTAGTATAGCAAAAGAGAAATCACAAAGTAAATTAGAAAGTAACTTGAGCTAAATGGTACTTAAATATTATATTTCAATACTTGTGGCAGGTAGCCAAAGTATTTCAATGTACACTTTTAATGGAAGTGTGTATTCAAAATTTGAATGCATATATTAGAAGGACAGAAAGGCTGATAATTAATGACCTAAACATTTATCTCAAGGAGTTAGAAAAATAATAGCAACTTTAACTCAGAGAAAGGTAAAAGAAGAAAATTATGAAAATAAAGGCAGAAAAGGCATTAGAAAACATACATATAATAGAGAAGTAAAAACAAATATTTTCTTTGAATAAACTAATAAAATTGGTAAATCCCTGGTGATACTGATCAAGAAATAAGAGTCAACACAAATTATCAATATCATGAATTTTTAGGAAGGATAGGCCTTTAAATCCTTCTGAAAGAAGATTATAAGATGATATTAGAAATGATTTTATAACAATTAATTTGTAATCTTAGACAAAATGGCAAAGTTACTAAAAAGAGTACTTCTATTACCATTTATTTTTCTAGCATAAGTAGAAGTAAGAAGTCTAAATAATCATAAGTAGTAAGAGATTAAATTTGTAATTAACACTTTCTCATAAGAAATCTCCAAGCCCTACTAAATATTTGAGAAAGAAAAATTGCCAGTTTTACACAAATTCTTCTAGAGAATTATGCATGTTTAGCAGATACACCTGACATGGTATAATTGATTTAATGATCATTGTTACAGAGTTAGTAAATAACGAAGGGAAGATTCATTCTCAGGTTTTTCTGATTCCAAAGTTTTTAAGATCTTTGCTATACTTTCTCCCATAAACTATAGTGTGGATCCATAGAGAAATCTATAGATGCCTTCCTTTTAAATGTGTCCTTATTTCCAATTTAGTCATATTTGAAAAGGAATAGAAAGCCAGTGGATTTCCAGCTCCACTAAATGTGACGGCTCCTCAAGATGGGCTGTGGAATATCACGGAAATGATAGCAGAGGCTCATATCATAGAATGTGTTTAATCTCCCATCTTTCACTATCTAAAGTCAGGAATGGCTGCATGGTTTTGTGCCCTTAATTAGCAGCTTCAATGTTTCCTACTAACCAGGTCATAAGAACTTTCTTTCATCACTAAGATCCATGTCATAATGAAACCACACACCTGGGAAATCTTGAAGTCTAGGGGAGGGTCATGGGAAAGAAACTACCTCCACGGGCTTTTCCCCGAAACATTTTACCTCAGGTACATTAACAGCAAAAAGCGTTTACGATGAAAACTCTTCTCTCTACATATGTCCAGCTCCCATTCATGTGTACCCATCACTCAACAATTAGTCCCTTTAGAGGAGTCAGTAGCTCCTCTGGTCTGAATGCAATGAGACAAAGCAGTGCTGCTCTCTGGTGCTACATGTCCATTTCTGGAGGCTGACAGTGTTCAGATCTGATCATCTGGGCTGACATAAGCACTTTCAACTAGTTGTAAACTTTTAAGCAGAAATAATGGATTTGAAGTGTTTTTTCAAAGCTGTTTCCAGTCTCAGTGGAGTGGGCCAGTGGAAGAGAAGAAAGAAAGAAGTGGATTGGAAGTCAACTTTGTCCCATCAAAAGAATGAGGAGTGGAAGGATTCATGCAATTAGTGAAGGTATGTGGCCTCTGAAAACATTTTACAAGTTACTAGAAAAAAGAAAAAAAAATTATTCACCCAAACCAGAAAATGTATAACCTCTGTTCATAATAGCTGAGAATATTTCTCATGATCTTGTAGTGCTTCTCTTTTCAGCCTCATCTCCTGTAGTCACCTGAGTTCTATTTAATGCTTCAAAATCAGGAAAACAGGCTGTTTCTAACCGCCATGCCACTAGTAACAGTACTCTGTCCCTCTGAACACCTTTTTCTCCTGCGCTCGCTAGGCTGGTGTCTGGTTATTCTCCAGGTCCCCTCTCAGGTTGCTCAGCCTTTCCTCACTGGCTCAACATGGGTTAGGTATCCTTCCTCTGTTGAAGAATTTATTATCGCCCTTGCTCTTACCCTAATGAGTTTAGTTTTCAATTTAGGGGTCTCTGTTTTAGGATATTATCTTAGTCATCTTTCCAACTTAGCTTCCTGGTGCAAACCCTTACATGCACTATCTACTCAATAAATATTTGTTAAATCAATTAATTACTAGAGTGATGAAAAGCAGTTCATTTCGCTTCTCCGGGCATTCACTTTCTTATCTGGAAAATGAGGAGGGCAGCCAACATCATTTCTAACTTCCCCTTCACCATAAATTCCTATATTTCTCGGAGCGGGGGCTCTGGTGTAGGCTTCTCAGTTTGATGTTGGAAGGAGGCTGTTAGTATGAAACTTCACATCGGAAAAACAATAAAATAAAATAGTGTGTCTTACAATTGTAGGCCTCACACTCACTGCAGACATCCATCAAAGGAGACTTTAACGAGCACGCATGCTCCAAATATTGCAGCCTTCTTGCATCCTGATGTCAATAATACATTTTTTAGTATCTTTCTCATGTAGCCTCTGTATCTGTGATCTAGGTTTTCTTTAATGGAAAATAAAGTTAAGGGAGGATTTTATAGTCCAAATTTTCCTTATGTTAGATTTTATGGTTTTATATACAAATTCCACTATAAAACTAGAATTAAAAAAATCAAAAGCTCAGTGAGTTCCTGAGGTTTTTTCTGGAAGCAAGGGATTCCTATTGTCACAAGATTGCATTAAATTAAAGACAAAAGCTTTCCATTTGTTTTCATCAATTTATGCCTAATGGGAAGATAGTTCCATATTAAGGTTCAGAATAGATGTGAGTGGACCCCCTCTGAAAAGATTTCTGCAAAAATTAAGTTATGTTTTAATACATTTCTACTCCAAAGGAATTGAGTTTCTTATAAACTCAGAGTTGTGAAACTGCCTTTTCATGAAGCATGAAGAGCTATGCTTTTAATCTTAATTAAAAAATGAATGAGTATAATAAAAACAGGTTACTTTACTATTGTTACTTCACCATGGTTACCTCAATAATACCTTCAGGGATGGGTACCAGTAAAGTCATGAATTGGATGTTTGGCATCTGACATTGCCAGCCAAAATGTCGTGCCTTGGGCTATATTGAATAACTGTACCATCAATGCTCTGTTTTACTCTTGTGGCAGTGAAGAAAAACAGTATGAAGATTCTGAATGCTCCAATATGGCTTTGTTATTTATTCCCATGTAGATTCAGAGCAAGGCATGTAGACAGTGGACCTGGCGGATTCTAAGAAAAAGTGTTAAGATGGTGAAATGTGGTGGGAAAGCAGGCATTTCGCTCCATTGATATTGGTGGTTAGAAGGGACTCTAGGTGACAAATAATGTTACATCTGATTTTCTCTGAGAATCTCCTGTCCTGAAGCAGACTAGCGAGCATCCTGCATTTGGATTGCCAGCAGAAGGGGTACGGAATCCTCAATTCTCTAGTAATACACCTACAGTTCAGCTCCATGCACTAAGGATGAGAAGGCTAATGAACTAGGAAATTTTTTTAAATGATGAAAAATGACTGGAACAAGGAAACAATTATAGGTAGAATATTTTTGTTTAATTTCTCAGGCTAAAGTTCCATGCAGTTTGCTTTTGAATTAGTTACATTTGAAAACTTAGAAGACCTGTTCAACCAGATGCCACAGACACTTCAGCCCTTTTCAGAAGCAGTATCTTATATTCCAGTTTGATTTTTCAAATAGAAAACCTTCTTATCTAAAATGTCAGAAACATTCAATAAAGCAAATGGTAATTTCCTAAGGAGAAGACTGAGGCACTTTATAGCAGATTATTCACGTGATTAGGCACAGAAATGCTTTTCTCAAACCACGCGCTTCTGTCAGAAGTAAACAAAGTTCACCATGGAAAAGATCAAATATATAAACACACTGGTTTAGTCTTCTCAGGTTACTATAACAAATTACCATAGAACAAGTAGCTTAAGCAACATTTATTTTTCTCAGTTCCAGAGGCTGGGCAGTCCAAGATTTAGGTGCAGATAGATTCGGTTCTATGAGAGCTCTCTTCTTGTTTGCAGACTGCCATCTTTTCATTGTATTTTCAAACGGCTGAAAGAGAGAGAGCTCTCGTTTTTCTCTTCTTATAAGAACACTAATCTCATCATGGAGGTTCCACTGTCGTGACTTAATTATCCTCAAATGTCCCATCTCCAAACACCATCATATTGGGGGATTAGAGTTTCAACATATGAATTTTGGGATGACACAAACCCAATGTACAACAGATATTTCATTATATCGTAGGTTCTAAAAATTATGTGCAAATATTTTTTTCAAATGGAGAACATGTTTGATATGTGCAAAGAATACAGGTCAAAACTTTCATGAATCCCTGAATTCTCTGTCTCAGTTCGGTATAATTTACTTTATTGAATGCAGTAAGTATAACTCAAAACTGTGCTATCCACTCTGATCTCAATTAGAGTTAATGCCCATCAAACTCCAGATAGTGGGAGGGTATCTAATTTCACTCACTGAAAAAATATGTACTGTACACCAGTCAGTCCTATAGCCAGAGATTCATATTCATACATCATGGACCTATGGGTTCATCTCCGATGTTCCAACTGTGAATGTGAATTCTTCAGAATACTGGGCTGCACTATGTTTCTATCACACTAAAGATATTTACATTCTGGGAGAGATGCCTGAACTCTGGGAGAGATTCATGAAAGTTTTGACCTGTATTCTTTGCACATATCAAACATGTTCTCCATTTGAAAAAAATATTTGCACATAATTTTTAGAACCTACGATACCTGCCAGCTTCAATGTTATTCTCCCACAGAAGGAAACGCCTTCACCGTTCTTGGGTATATCTTTCAACGTATGTTTTGGGCCTGCATGGCAAGCCTGAAGAAATCCTATAGGAGAGGAGAGGCTCAGCAGTTCCTCTTTAAATACTCACCCCAAGCTACTTTCCAGCCCAAGTTACACACTAATGGAAACTAATGAAAATTGTTTGCTCTCAAGTGTGGTGGTGAAAGGTGTGTAACTCCCCCCAGCAGCATCTGTTCTCTCACCTCCCTTGCCTGTTACAGTCCCCAGGCTCATTCCTCTGTATTCACAAATCCCGGAAATTAAAGAACAGTGAATCTGGTTCATAAATCAGCCTCCATGAGGGAGAGCTATTAGTGAGGACTCAGGCTGAATGCTGACTGGAGGCCAACAGGCCAGGGGAAAGCTTAGGGTCAGAAATTTAAAACCACGAAGAACCCCTGATGTCCTGTAGACCAAACCATGATGTTACAAATTACGAAAGTGGAGTTCAAAAAAAGTTGAGGGTACCTAAGACCCCACAGATTGTAGTAGCAGAGGCAAGTCTAGAACCCCCTTTTCCTGTCTTTTACGTGATGAGGTTTATCCAGAGCTTTGTGCCAGGAGGAGAGCGTTTTACGCAGAGAACTGTGAGCAGTCACAGCCTTGGAGGAACCACAGCTAGGTCCAATGTCCAGTGTTAATGCTTTGGTCAGTTGGCCATGCTTTGAGCAACTATTTGCTGGGGTGCTTTATAGATGGCTCCTTTTAGCTACATCTTCACTGATTTTTCAAGTATAGCACAGAAGTTTTGCCAGCAGAGCCAAGTGGAAAACCAGGATTGGCAGCAACAATTTATTTAGCAATTTCGTTGTTCTGCAAATAAATTGAGAGCAACGGAGAGATGTGTCAGCATTTTTGGGCACAAAGTTATATTTACATATAAATATTTTGAAATACGATTTGCTTATGCAGTGCATTTACATGTTGAGTAGGATTTAAAGTTTTTTTCTTTTTTTCTTTTAAAGTATTAACAATAGACATCTGGCCAATATATTTATACTTTAAAATGGCAAAAGAGTTGTATGACTCAGTCACATTTTAATTCGCTAACATTGATTTGAAAAATATCAATTTATTAATTTTACTCACTTATAAGCAATAAAAACAATAAGTAAAACAATAAGTAAAACAGAGTGAAGGATTGATTCTTATCTTAATTAAATTTATGGCAGTTAAAAACTAAAACTTCTTATAAGGAAGATGTACTTAGAGTACATAATGTCTTTTTATTGGGAAATATGTCAGGAAACAAATAAGAACATTGTCTTGCCACAGGAACAACAAAGAGTTGAGAACAGGCTACTGTAATGCCTGTCTGTTTAGTTAAATGATGTATGTGAATACACTCAAGATTTGCAGACAAAGAAAATGGGCAAAAAATAGAAACGTGTAGTTTGATGATTCTGGCATCAGTTGAAAGCACACGAAGTAAAGGAAGCATTTGCTCACATCATAAGAGGAATTCGTCGGATACCACTCAGCGTGCTCTTACTCAGGAGAGAAACTTTCCCACACTCATATCCTCTGACCTTCAACATGTGGCAAGCAAAACCTCAAATCTGGGAGGGTTGGTTAGCTTACGCCTTCAGAACTTTGGACACTGAGCCAAAATATCTAAAAGCTTGCCCAGCTGGGCAGGAACATTTGTTAAGCAGACTTCCTTAGAAGATTTCCTGATCGTTGTGGGAATTTTCTTTATTTTTTAATGTCTGCTCACCACAGTGTCTTTTCCTTGATTATCAGAGAGTTGACTTGCTTTTGCATTAAGGTCTCGCTGAAATAGTTGACTTCCTGAAGGATGTCTCCTAACCCCTTTATCTAAAGTAACGATGCCCATCCCCCGCAATCACTCTTTATCTCTTGCCCTGGTTTATTTTTGCATAATGCTTATTACTATAAAAATTATATTATCTTCCTTTTATTTGTTTACTTATTATTGTCTGTTTCTCCCTTTTTAGTGAACGCTCCTCAAAAGCAGCAACTTATTCTGCCCTGTACTAGTAAAACATTAGCATGTAGAACATGAATAATAAAAAAATTTGTGAACAAATGAACGAATAAATCATTGAAGAGAGACCTTGCTTGAAAAACTAGCTTTAAGTATCTGCCTTCTAAAATCACATTCCATTTTATCATCTTGTTTTATTTTCTTCATTGCATTCTCATTCTCTAAAATTAGAAATCTATTCTTTCATATGTTTCTCCCAGTTAGAATTTAGATTCCATGATGGCAGAGACATCTTCGTGCTTGGACTGGATCTTGGCCCATAGTAATAGTTAATAAATATTTTTGGAATTAACATTTTAATAACTTTCTATATCACTGTCCTTCTATTTAAGTGAATAACGCTATTGAAAGTTAATAAATATAACCAAAATTATACTCATCCATTATTTTATTTAAAAAGATCTGTGAAGTATATATTATAATTCTAATTATGTGTTGAGGAAACTGAGGTTCAATTCTCATTGTACCATACTTACCACATTATGCACAAATAAATACAATTCAGTATAACTTTCATGTATTAACAATAATAAGTTAATGTTGTAGGATAAATACGGAGAGTTATAGAGGTGCAAGTGAAAGAGTGAGACCACATCCAAGGGTATTATGGAGCAAGCATTGCTAAGAGAGTTGTAAGGAACAGAATGAGACCAGGATAACGTTAGTGAGAACATTGGGAGTATTCAAAAAAGAGTAAACAGTCCAATTTGGTGTGAACAGCATGCATGTTGAGAAACAGTTATACGTGAGGATGGAAAAGTAATTGGCATCTGGCTTAGAGTCCCTAAAAGTCAAGTTGACAAGAATGAGCACAACTAGAGAGAAAACTGGAGCCCTGCAAACCTTTAGACAGTAAAATGATGTAACTCAAACTCTCCTTTAGAAGCATTTAGAAGGTAAACAAATATAGCATATGTATGGTGGGTTGGAAAGGGAAAGTTTGGAAATAATTTAGAAGAAAGGGACCAGAAATTAAAAGTCTCACATGTTTTCCTTCATTAAGCGTGGGTGATACTGAGAGTAAGCCTTTGTAATGGAGATTTACAACTAGGCCACCATTTTGGGAAGCGTTCTACTTGGCCTCTGGAAAAGGCATACTTTACTACCTACTTTACTATGTCACTTCTCTTACTCTAGTACTAGTTTCTTCCAATCTGGTTCCTCTTCCTGAAATGTGCTGCCTTGAATCCCCATAGTTAAGGTGGTCAAT
Source organism: Equus przewalskii (assembly GCF_037783145.1). Lineage (NCBI taxonomy): Eukaryota > Metazoa > Chordata > Mammalia > Perissodactyla > Equidae > Equus > Equus przewalskii. The sequence goes on along the minus strand of NC_091832.1, from coordinate 104,055,719 downwards.
ACGAGCGTGTCCACTGGGGCATCCTTATAGAACTTGACCATCCTTCCTACATTACAGCATTTTACCTTAGCTGAGGCTCGGTACTCCTTCCTATTCCTGAGCTTTTCCACATCAGTCTCCATGGAAGATGCAGATTCAGATTCAATCACTTCTGAGGGAACTTGAAGTTGGCTAATTTAGGACTGAGAGAACATAGACCAGCTTGTAGAACAGGAGTCTGTTCTTATTAGTTTGTGTTTATCAGTGTTTGCTAACTCCACGGTTATCAAAACTTTAGCATGCATCAGAATCACCTGAAGGGCTTGTTAAAACACAGATTGCTGGGTGCCACCTCCATCGTTTCTGATCTTATTCAGTGATGGGACTGTTTGTCTGGGGACCACATTTTGAAAACCACTGCTTTAACAGAAGACTGAACTGCATCCTCAAAGCTTCCTTTTACTGATTTCTCCCGGATTTACTAGCAGAGAAGTCAAAGGCACATATTGTTTTCAATGGCTATAGATGGTATGAATAGACAATTTGTCAGCCAAAAGCTACACTGAGTAAGAAATTCATGGTCTTTAGGAAATACATCTGTTTACTATTCATACTTTCAAGAAGTAATAGGATTAATTTTTGAGTGTCCTTATTAAATAAAAATTGAATTCTAGCTGATATCTGGGAATAAGAATGCACAAATTCATGAGTTAAAATTGTGATTATAATTACATACTCAAAGCTTTCTTAGGTAAAAGGAATTATATCTTATGAGTGGTAGCAATGAAAATGTTGGTTGAGCCTTCATTACTACTTTATAACTATTGTGAATCTAAAATATCATTGACATTCAAATAGGTTACTTTTTATTCTTGAACAATAATGACTTTATTCACTTCAGCTGCAAAGTGATTAGCTTTCATATTACAGAGGTAACCACAACCATGATTAATTCATGCACTCATCACTCTTTCCTGCCGTGGATGGTTGACTCTTCAGACTGATTCTGCAGTATGACTTCTATATATAGGGAAATAAGTTGAGAAGACAGAGCTGTTTGTGTAGAGAAGCACCAATCAGCTAGTAGTTTAAAAAAATACACCTCAAGTTTGCCAACACTACTCAACTTACCAGCAAAGGAAATAAACACACTATATGTCATCCATACAATATCCAGGACAATTTTACCTTAGATTATTAGCACTGCATGTATTTTCAACATATTTTAATTAACAATTACATTAGTCACTCTAAATCCTTTTTCCTGTGTTTTACTTCTTATAACTATTTTCACAGCAAGTCCTCTAAATGTTCCTGTAGATATTCAGAAATTTTAAAAAATTTTTTCGTTAGCAGGGAGCTCCACTGAAATAAAACAATAGCACACTTCTTTAAGATGGTATGGAAGATGGAAGTTCTGTTTTGGTTTTGACTGATAGCAAGCTGACAGATCTCTTTTCCTCCTATAGGTTAGTCAGAAAGATACGGTATGGCTCAAGGCCAGGAAAAGAACTATTTCTTACTTCATCCTAAGACTGTTTTTCTCAGTGTAATCCTCCCAGTTTAAGTGAATTTCAGATGCATTTGCCTTGACTATATACAAATGAAAATCTAAAAATATAACACAAGGTCAGTCCATTATGTATCCATTTTCAAAAAGATAAACTAAGGCCTTTTCTTCACACCATACAGAAAAATTAAATCAACATGGATCATAGACCTAAACGTAAGAGCTAAAATTATAACACTCCTAGATGGAAACATTGAAGAAAATCATCAAGACTTTGTGTTAGGTAAAGAGTTCTTAGATATAACACCAAAACTAAGAGCCATGAAAAGCAAAAAATATGATAAATTGGATTTCATTAATACTAAAGATGTTTGTGCTTCAAAAAAGAATTAAGAAAATAAAAATACAAGCCACAGATTGGGATAAAATATTTGCAAATCGTATATCTGAAAAACAACTTGTATCCAGAACTCTTACATCTCAGTAATAAGAAAACAAACAACTCATTTAAAAATGGGCAAAGCTTGAATAGATATTTCAACAATGAAGATATATGGAAAGTTAATAAGCACATGAAGAGTTGCTTGACCTCATCAGTCAGTAGGGAAATGTACATTAAAATCACAGTCAGACCATTACCTACATTTTAGAATGGTCCCAGTCAAAAAGACAGACAATAGCAAGTGTTGGCAAAGATGTGGAAAATCTGTGACCCCCTCATACATTGTGGATGACAATGAAAAATGATGCAGTCACTTCGGAAAACAGTTTGACAATTTCTTAAATAGTTAAACATAAACTTACCATTTTATTGAGCAATTCCATTCCTAGGAATCTACCTCAAAGAAGTGAAATCATATGTCTGCACGAAGGATTTCAGATGTGCGTGCATAGCAGCATTGTTTGTAATAGCCCCAAACTGGAAATGATCCAAATGCTCAACTGATGGATAAACGAAATATTGTACATTTCTCTAGTGGAACATTCTGCAATGAAGCAGAATGGTACTGACATGTGCCGCAACATAAATGAACTTCACAAACTTATGGTAAGCGAAAGAAGCCAGACGCAGAAGATTTCATATTGTATGATTCCATTATATGAAATATTCAGAAAAATGGAATTTATAAAGACAGAAAGAAGCTATTGATTGCTTGGGGCTAGGAGCGGAAGCTGAAGTTGACTGCAAAGAGGCTTAAGGGAAAGTTTTTAACATGATGGAAAGTTCTAACATTGAATTTTTGTGGTAGTTACACGATTCTAAAATTTACTAAAACTTTATTGAATTGTACACTTACAACGAAAGAATTTAACGATATGTAAATTATACCCCAATAAAGTTGCAAAGAATATATTGCAAAGTCAGTATAAAATGTAAGATTAATTGCAATTTTTGTGAACTCACAACTCTGAGTTGGGGCCAGCCTGGTGACACAATGGTTAGTTCTCATGCTCTGCTTCGGTGGCCTGAGGTTTACCAATTCAGATCCTGGGTGCGGACCTATGCACCACTTGTCAAGCCATGTTGTAGCAGGTGTCCCACCTATAAAGCAGAGGAAGATGGGCACAGACGTTAGCTCAGGGCCAATCTTCCTCAGCAAAAAGAGGAGGATGGGCGGCAGATATTAGCTCAGGGTTAATCTTCCCCAAAAAAGAAAAAAAAAAAAGAAAAAAATTCTCTAAATTTTTTATATAATTGGCCATTCAAATGACCAAGTCAGTGATCCATAGACTTATTTAAGATTTTTGTTTGTTTATTTTTTGTTTTTAATATTATATGTGTTCTTGAGAAGTCTTCGTTATAGTGGCATAACTTCAATTGATGTTAGTAATAAGAAAGATTAAAAGGATATTTCCAGAATAACATGCTTTATGTTCATCAATTCAACTAATATTTATTGTTACTCACTATCTTGGTCTGTTCAGGCTGCTATAAGAAAATACCACAGACTGGGTTGCTTATAAACAGCACAAATTTATTTCTCACAGTTCTGGAGGCTGGAAGTCCAAGGTTAGGGTGCCAACACGGTTGGGGGAAGGAGGCTAGGGAGCTCTGTGGGCTCTCCTTTATAAGAGCACTAATCCCTTCATGGGGGCTCCACCCTTATGACCTAACCACCTCCCAAAGACCCCACCACCAAACACCATCACACTGGGGATTAAGTGTTCAACATATGAATTTTGGGGGAACATGAACATTCAGGCACTCCTATACACAAGACACTTTAGAAATTGTGATCATACACATCTTTTCCAAATACACTTACCTTGGCCCTTCTTAATTGTGTTTTCGTGTGTGTGAGGGTGATTAATACTTAACTCAGATTGAAAATATGGCTGCACTCATGATCTAACACACTTAGAAGTCCCGGTCCAATCACAAGTGGTAGACCATAGGACAGAGACTCCCTGCAGACCCTTGCCCACCGATCAATACTGAAGTTGAACTCACAGGCTGGGTGGTAGTGGGTGTCTTGAATGCATAGTATAAATAGATAAATGAAACAACATTTAATTAGCTGCCAGTTCATCAGAAAGACAACTATTTCCAGGATAGTTATTGGCAGCACAATAGTCACACATTCCATCTTTGAAATAGTTGACCAATGTGGAAGTGAAAAAACAGAGGAAAAAGCATGTGCCAATTATTTGCTCACCCAATTAGTACACATTCTTTTTAGGTCCCTGACTCAACCTCTTCTCATACTCTCAAAATGAAGAGACTGATTTTCTTGGCTTTAATTTCAATGACTTCAATTATGCTACTCTTTTACTTTAGGCTCTCTAATTAGAATATTAAATATCATCTTCTGGAAGAATAAACTTTTCTCTAAATCGGGTCACTTACCTCCAATTTTTTCGCAGTGGTCAAAATGATGAATTAACAATGAACTCTGTCGTATCCTGAGTCCATTATCATTTTCTGGAAGTATGTTATTTATATTAAATCATTTGTTTCACCAGTGAAATCAATCAACGGACCAACCAATTAAATACCCAACTCTGTCATTTGCTAGTTTGAAATTAAATGTATGAAGCATTTTATCAGAATATCATTACAAAGGTATCTTATTGGTAGATAAATATATATTATACATATACATTTACAGACACGTGAATAAATGTCTCCCTCTATATAGACGGATGTGGACACCTATATTTTCATGCCCTGGTGTCGTCTCTTTCCCTTGAGTGTAGGTGGGACTCTGACTTGCTTCTATACCAATAAAATAAGGCAATGGTGATGGAATGCATGTAATTACATGCACATGATTAAATGATTATATTATGTAAAATTGTAGCACCTGTTAGACTGGAGTCTCTCTCTCTTGCTGGCTTAGAGCAAGGAACATTTCATGAGGCAAAGAACTTGAAGTGGCCTCTAGTAGCTGAGAGGGATCTCCAGCCAACAGCCAGCAAGAAATTGAAATCTTCAGTCTTACAACCAAAAGGAAATGGATTCTGCCAACAACCTGAGCAAACTCAGACGCAAATCTTTTCCCAGTAGAACTGCAGGTGAGATCTCAGCCCCAGCCAACACCTTGATTACAACCAAGGCATTACCATCAATGCCTTGCATTGTAGCTTGGAACCAACTATGGCATGTCCAGGCTCCTGACACATAGAAACTGTGAGATAATAAATGTATAGGGCTTTAAGCTGCTAAATTTGTGGAAATATTGTTATGCAGCAATAGGTAACTCAACAAATTTTAGTACCTGGAAGTGTGATGCTTCTGGAACAGACTGAACTAGAAAGTGTGGGAGTTGTTTTGGAACCAGACACTGGGGAGAGGCTCTGGAATAATTTTTGAGGAGCATGATAGAGAAAGCCTTAATGTCCCTTAATGTCAGGCTGTTAGTAGAAATCTGGACTTTAAGTACACTGCTAGTAAGAGAAGTTCAACTATTTTCTCATCTCTGACACCAGGATTAATATATTCAATTATTTTGTCATGAAGTCAAAATTAAACATCTGAGACTACTTATTATTAAAGTGTTCTTTTTTTCAAGGATGCCTAAAAATGTTCCTTCTAGTCCAAGAATAACTAAAAAGGACAGCTTGGCTTGGGCAAGACATACCACAGTAAACTGAAGTTAGGTTTTCATCTGTAAACTGAAGCAGTGGTTAACTAAAGCAGTGATTTCAAAGATTTCCAGCAACTGATTTCTCTTTACAAATTAAAACTGGGGCAGAAATGCAGTAAGTGTTGAGGAAGCATTGGGCAACCCATGTCGCTGCCCACTTAGCCCCTTTCACCCTATTCCGTGGCTCCGTGGCCCCTAAGGATGCTCCTTGGAAACCAGGTTAGTATCACAGTTGGGAAACTTTTAAACCACATGATCCAAAGTCAGGTAAAATGTCAACTGACTCATTCATAGGTCTGTGTGCAGAGGACAAACACATGCACGCGCACACACACACACACACACACAAATACACACACATGCCATGTGTGGATCATTTAATACCTGAGTCAAATGGTCATAAAAAAGTGTTTGTTATCTATTTACAAGTATCTAGCTTACCCCCAACCTGGAGCAGCTTTAGGAAACACAGTTTGCAAAAGTGTGCAAATGGTGTGTCTGAAGAGCTCTTCAGATCAAATGACAATTCAAAGTAATTCTGAACCTCAGAGTCAGACTGGAAAAGATGTCAATTCTCACCTTAAAAATTTGATCAATAATTCTGGCAAAAATGCCTTTCTCTAGGTCTAGAATATTAATCTTGTCATCACATTCTGTGTCTTAAGGAAATTCTGACAGGTTTATGTGTGACACTAAGGTCACCTGTAAAGTGGGAAGTCTATAATTATATGCTTTGCAGTCAGCTTCACCCTTCAGGCATCTGCCCTTAAAATGAATCAAGAAACCGTCCCCAGTGGGCCTCTTGCTCTTATAAACTACTAACCTGCTAAATATGGAATTAAATTATTCTGTTGTATTACTACCAACTCAAAAAAAAAAGCCTCTTCTAAATAAGAGGGAAAGCCGTAAAGCTGGGACCAATATATACTCATGTAAGCCTTGCTTAACAGTGGGTGAATAGGAAAAACCTTCCCTGGAAACTGTCCTTTTCTCACCCCTGCCCTGTGGTTTATGATGATGAGGTAGCTGGGTACTTAGCATGGAGTCCACTGCTTAGTCCTCATGGTTGCATTGCATGAAACTGTTGCTATAAACATTTTACACAAGAGCAAACTGAATCTCAGAGAAATGAAAAATCTTGCTTAAGTTCACACAGCTGGTACATGACAGAGCAAAGCTTTTGATTAATCAGAGTAAAGAAACCAACAAATAGAGAAAGGAAAAAGCAACTTTGAGTATGTCTGAGTGTGTATCTGTGGCTGAGACTCTGGCTGGTTTGATTTACATAATACCTATGGCTAAGACTCTGGTTAGGTATTACAGAGGATTATATAGCTCCTCCATTCATTCACCATTCATTCATTCATTCCTTCGATAAGGACATACTAATCACAGCTATATTCCATATTAAATGCTGGGGATTACCTGGTGAAGAAGACGTGATCCTTGATTTCACGTAACTTAGATTTCGGTTGGAGAGAGAAAAATATTAAACCAAATTAGTCATGACAAGGTGTGACGATTACTGCGACAACTAGTGTCCGGGATGCCTGAAGAACACCAGCATGGACACAAACTTGTTTGAGCATAATGTATTTGTGACAAACATATTAATTCACACATACATACATCCACAAGTATCTAACAGTTTTCTATTTGCAACAGTTGAAGTGAGAATGCATCTCATCATAGGAAAATTGCTCCTTTGGATTCCTAAATGACTTTAGATAAGTGTCCTGCAAATTCATCTAAGGGAATCCGAGAGAACCGCTGTCAATCTTAAGTTAAAGGATGGTTACTGTGAGGCTATCTACTTGTACTGCACAGCCTTGAGGAATTGGCTCTACGGCCATCAGCAATTAACACCTCCTGTTGATCAGTGAAAAATTGCCTGTGGCATCCCAATTGCCTTCTGAAAACACATTCCAAAATATCCTTCTGCATGCCCTGCAAAGAGCAGGGATGGGTCTTCATCCAAAAGCCATGGGGACACATTGACATTACTACCAGGTTTGCATTAATTCATCGGTTCACACTTTTGTGAATGTGGGATCTCACTGTGAGTGATTCTGAGAATCTTCAAGGGTATTTCACATGTGTTCGTGGTCTACCCAAAGAGGCCCCAAGGCTCATGGTGCTCCTTTGAACTGTCTGTCCTGAGGGCCATCCCCCGACAACAGTTTCCTGGTGATATTCTCGCCCCAGGGACAACTATCTGCCCTGAAATATGAAAGATAATAGTTTTCTTACTTCTGTGTCATTTATTCTCCAAGGTTTCATCCATTTTAACTAGATTATAATTTTTACTTCCCACATACAGCTCTTTTATCACCAGGGCTTAGGTTGCAGGACGTTGGGCTGACCACTGCCGTGTTATGAACAAGAACATGCTTTCTGCTCAACCTCAGAGCGTCTCCCTAGACCAGAATTTCTGAGTCCCTCCCCCTTGGTGGATCCTCTCCGCCATGTAGAGGCTCCACACGCCCTTTGCATTTTTGTTACTGTGTCTCCTGTTTTGTTACTGTGTCTTTAAGGTCTTCACGGTCTCACCTCACCTTGGGATGTGGTCCTAGGTCTTTACCTAAGAGGTTCTTCAGCCATTATGTAAACTAAAACAGAGAGAGAGAGAGAACTCTTTAGGCAAGATACTTTGGAACAGTGGTTCTGCCCTTTTTAGGACATCCTATTCAAATAAGATTTCTGATTGTGGAAAAATTAGTGAGGACCTCAGCATCAGGGGTGACAATTCTCAAAATTCTTCATTTATATGCGTTGTGAAGAGAGACTAATTGTTAAGTTGCAAAAAAGGAGGAGGAAACTCTGAGCTGAGAGACGTGACAGGAAAATGTGGAGGATTGTTTAATAAGAACACCAGCTTATTAAAGAGTGATTGCTAGAAAACTAGGAGAAAAGGAAAAACAGCAACCCAGCAGGAGGTCACAGCAGACTCTAAGATCAAAAATGAAGAGGCTGGGGCCGGCCTATTAGCATAATGGTTGGTTGTATGCTCTGCTTTGGTAGCCCACGGTCCGCAGGTTTGGATCTCGGGCAGGGACCTACACATGGCTCGTCAAGTCATGCTGTGGTGGCATCCCATAGACAAAGTAGAGAGAGATTGACATGGATCTTAACTCAGGTTGTTAGCCCTGAGCTAAGATCCATGCCAATCTTCCTCACACACACACACACACGAAAAAAGTGAAGAGGCCAGAAGTAGCATTTTTTCTCACTACCGGAGAGGAGAATGAGAATGCAACTGCTAAGCTCCACCTGCTCTGGACCTTCTTATCTCTCTGACTTCAGGCACCCGCTCCCCCTTGCTCACTCTACTCCAGCCACAGTGACTTCCTTGTTCTTCCCCAAACATGTCAGGAGTGTTCCTTCCTCAGACCCTTGCTTGGAATACCTTCCCCTTCAATATTTCCACGGCTAACTCTCTCACTTCCAAGGCTTGCTCAACTGCCATCTTCTCAATAAGTCTTAACCTGGAAACCATTTTAAAAATTGTGACCAGCCATCTTCCTAGCACCCCACTCCCCTGCACCCTGCATTTATCACCCTCTAACATACAATATAATATCTTTATTATTTCTGTTGTTTGTATCTAAGCTCCACAAGGGCAGAGATTCTCATTCCCACTCACCTCCCTTCACTGACACCTCCCAAGAGACTAGAACAGAGAACATACAGTGCTCAATAAATATCTGGGGAAGGAATTAAGGAATTTCTGGGGCAAAAGTCAGATGTACTTTTATAGTCACAATCAGAAGGCTCTGGATGCTAAGAGGACTGAATCAGACCCAGTCCTCTTGACAGATGACTAGCTCAGATTTCCTGGTTTTGGTTGACAGGACTTTTAGGGGACACCTGGATGTATAGTTGTGGGCCCTGATATCTATTCCCCTCCCAGCAAAGACCCCAGTGGAAAGGTCAACAGTTCAAATTTCCTTGATAGTTTTGAGGAATTTGAAAGTGAAATGGACTGTTATGGCAGAGACAATGCTACATGGTCATCAGACTAGTTTCTTCTTCCAAGGCACATTTCTAGGTTATGTTTCCTGGCTCTCTTTCATCTCACTGGGGGTTATGTGATTAGTTCTCACCAATGGAGTGTGAGTAGAAGTGGTGCGTATCATCTCCTGGCCTTTTTGCTGAGGGGTTAGCAGCCAGTGACCTTCCTGCTCTCTTTTTCCTTCACCTCTTAGTCAGTTACAAAGGATCCAACAGAGGTCCCCACCAGATGGAAGGACTACATATCCCTGAATGGCTGCGTGAAATAGAGCCCCTCACTGTACACGTGATTGTGATGTGAAACAGGAACAAACATACCTTTATTGTGTTACTGGCCTGGTTTTGTGGGATTATTACTCAGAGCAATGCGTCTATTCCATATAATCTGGGGGAGGTGGCAAGCCGTCAGAAAACAACTTGCTCTATGGTATCTGGCATAGTTTATAGCGCTCAAGAGTCCCACACTGAGATAAAAGTCTAATATACACCACAGTGTGACCATGAAGTAGAAATTAAGCTTGCTTATAGAAAAATAAAATTGCATTTGTCAATCTTCTGAGTTTCTGGATTAAGAGTGTGGTAGTCATCCCTGGTTCTTAGATACCTTTGCTTAGATAAGTCTATATCTGTCCCTCCATACTCTACGTCTGTCCTTTTATGCTGATATATAACTGAAATGGAAATCTAACATTAGAATGTCAACTCTGCCTAGAAGACCCTTTATTTGGTGAAATGCAATCTTACTACACAAATAGCTTACAGGCCAAATATATAGACCACCCTTAAAGAGAGAAGTTAACTTATTAAGCAATAAGATCAGTGACTCATTCTCATCAAAGATTACAATTTAAGCTCTAGCTAGAAACATAAGACACCAGACTAACAATGTGTAAGCTAAATACAAAAAGAAAAGGTAAACTTGAAACCTATGGGAAGTCAAGATTAGAAGATCCTAGAGAAGATGCACCCTGTTGGTATGTGTCTGCTCTTTTTGATGCTATTATGACATTAGTTATCTCTGTAAGTGGATAGAGGGCTACACAGTGTGTGTTGTGTACCCTACTGAAGCTTACTCTTCAGCCTTGTCTGGCTTATAAGACTGTCTCCTGCAAACAGGTTTGACATTTTTGTTAATTGATCCTCTAGAGCCGGGTCAGCAAACCACATCCTGCGGGCCAACTCCCATCTTCCTGTTTTTGTAAATAAAGTTCTATGGGAACACAGCCACACCCATTTGTTTAGGTATCGTCCATGGCTGCCTCCACACTACAGCAGCACTGTTGAGTAGTTGCATAAAGCCTAAAATATTTACTATCTATTCCTTTCCCAAAAAATGATGCCCACTCGTACTCTAGTGCATGTTATTTGTACATTTCTTGCCAGCCCCCTCTATTTAGTGCACGAATAGTGTCCTTATTTGTCTTATCCTTTGCATTGATTTTAAGTCGCTGGTAGTTAGAGTCTGTGTACTTATATGTGTGTCCCTTTTAATATCTTTCCACAGAAGAAGAAGGATAAATATTTGTTAAGTTGAGTTAAATTGAATGTAAATCAACAACAAAATCTTTTAGTTTTCCTTGAGGAAACTTACATATTTTGGACGCAATATTTGTTTAAAGTTTCTGCAAAGTGCATGCAATGACCTTTTGTGGCATTGTGTGTTCTCCATTTAATCAAATAGGCAGCCCTGGTGGTCTAGTGGTTAAGATTCAGTACTCTCACCACTGTGGCCTGGGTTTGTTTCCCGGTCAGGGACCCACACCACCCGTTTATTGGTTGTCATACTGTGGCAGCTGTGTGTTGCTGTGATGCTGAAAGCTATGCCACTGTGCATCTCAAATAGAGTCACCCATGGTAAACAAATTTCAGTGGAGCTTCCAGACTGAGACAGACTAGGAAGAAGGACCTGACCACCCACTCCCAAAAAAACTGGCCATGAAAACCCTATGAACAGCAGTGGAGCATTGTCTGATAAAGCGCCGCAAGGCGAGAGGATGGGGCAAACAGACCACTCTGCTCTACATAGGGTCGCTAGGAGTCAGAATCAACTCGAAAACATCACCAACAGCAAACTTTAATTTATTAATTATTATTAATTAATATATTAATTATTATTAATTAATATATTAATTAATTAATTAAATCTTTTAACATTTTTCTTACTATGGCAATTACAGCAGGCTGTAATTCTTATTTCACTTCTCCCAGTGTAGAGTTGTTGGGAGCTGTTCACCTAGGACACTTGAGTGTGGGTGTGACCATGTGACAAGGTCTTTCCAATAAATACCACTTCCAGGCAAGCACTTTTTAAGAAGTTGGTATACTCTCTCCACTCTATCTTTTCCATTCTGCCACCAGAGTTCGGCAGATCCCAAGGCCTTAGGAGGATGGCAAAGTCACAAGATGGAAAAGAGCCTGACCAAGACATTTGCACTGGATGGTTACATTCCTGATCAATAAATCCCCTTATGTTCATCCCATGAAATGTGGAGGTTGTTTCAGAAGCTTAGCTACGTGAATGAATCACATTTCGTAGGCAATCACATTTTCTTCTTTTCCCAATAATTGACTATCCTCTGAAATATAACATTCATTAACTCATTAACAGGCCAGAATTTTTTCCCTTTAATCGACATCTTGTGTCTCTGGATTAATTTGACTCACATGAGAGCTAGACAAGAGCAGCAGAGCAGAAGCCCTTCAAACCCGAAAGGTGTGGATGGAGGAATTGTCCATTTCCAGACAATGCCCAGCAGCCCCTGGGGCTCACACATTGTCTTTCCCATTAATAGGGCAGGTATGTAACATATCTCTACGTGCATAAGTATCGGTGTGAGTCGGGCCCCCCCGAATCTTCTGTAACTGAACCAGGCCCAGTGTCAGGCAGATGGACATAGTTTTTCTTCTGAAATATCTCGTTTTCCTTAGTTTTCTTTGCCATCAGTATATTTAATTAAGCCGCATGTCATAACATCAAAATGAATGAAATAACAAATCCAGTTAGACAACTTTACTTTTTTTATATGATAGCTGCTATCTAGGTTTAATTTTTTGACACAAAATTTTAATTTTATTTTTACCAAATTAATCAGATTGTCATTTTTTATTGGCAAAAATAAAATCCTTACTCCTATGTATACCAAATGATGTTCATTTGACTATATTTAGTAACAGATGTTCAAATGTCTTTTTTAGCTGCAGAACTTTTTGTTACAATGAAAGGAGCTGCCCCGTCTGAGGAAAGGATGAACGTCTGCATACTCTGGTTGAAAGAGGGGAGAGTGCATAGAGTGAGACCTTTTTTCCACGGACAGGGCAGAGGCCCCGCACAGGTCCCCAGAGAACTCCCAGCACTTTGTAGGACACAGTTTTAAATCCATTGAAGTATAGATTTAAATCTCTTAATGAAATTTCTGTTGAACAGTTGCATATATTTCTTTCGTTCAGTATCCAGCGTTATACATTTAAAAAACACTAGCAGGGCCTGATTCAAAAGAACATGTTTTTAGCTCTGGAAACTTCAAAAAATATTTAAATACCATTTACCAGAAAATCCAAACCATTACTCACCTTACATTGCTTATGGATAGAATCAAGACATTTCATTTTGCAATACTTTAACTTTTAAAAAGCCAAATTTCTAAAAATCCTGATAATTCCTTTAGTCAATGAGGAGAACAGAAAGTTTGCTGAACGGTAATATGACCCAGAAATAGCATTATCCCCTCCACATATTGGTTTGGCACATTTTTTTACCTTTAAGTAGAAACAGAAGTGAAAGTGCTTGTAGCCGATTCTGAACCTTCAGTCAAAGTTAAAATTATTTAAGTTTATGAAAGTTTTTTGTTAGTTATATAAAATAGGAATATCTGGTGGAACAGTATTTTATTTACTATTGATCTTATCACTATTATTATATCATAAAATATTTATTTTATTATAATTTATTTAATTACATATTTATGCTTACAGTCATAAAGCAAATCATAGCAAGGTACATGGTTATACCATGTAGGCATAGATGATCACTTTTGTTGTTCTTGTTTATAATAATTTTACAGATAATCAGAAGTCTGGAATTTGAAAATAAATGGAGCAACACAATATGCCCTGCACCAAAGAAATCCTTAGCCACATGGGGCTCTTTCCATAGAAATAAAAATGGAGGACTACTCCGCCATCTAGTGGACATCTTGAGAAATGGAAAAGTATTTGTTTTTATTGTTTCAAGTAGAGTTGTATCAAATCTCACCAAAATTTCACTTGCTCGAGTTTTTCTGGAGCAAAGTCACACCTGCTCTCTTTATGACTTTTGGCAGGCCTTGCAAGGATTTCTGCATGCGTGGGATAAGAGAGTGTTCAGAAATTGGTTTGGAAAAAATGGGATTTAGGATTCCAGGATAGAAGCTAGAAAGTGTGCAGTGCAGAATGAATATTTTCATCTATGGAGTATCACAAAGCGAGAGAGAGGAAGGAGAGAGAAAACGATCTCTTTACTGAATTGTTTAAAAGGGGAACAAGTGAAAAAGAAGCTTTGTTTAGCAAAATGTTAAAGCTTAAAACCAGAAGTCTCCAGGGTTCAAGGAATAATTCTTTAGTCTAACATATGGAAAGTTTGGCAAAGAGAAAATGTCTTTTGGAAGAAGTTCCAGTGTCTGGGAAGAGGGAGAGACGGGCAGATGACGAACAGCTGCGGAAAGAAGCCCAGCGCGTCTGAGGAATGCGGAGCTCCACAGCCGCGAGAGCATGGCGGCTGCTGATGGCTCCCTCACTTCACCTGAGAGTCCTTGGGTTGTGGTGGGAGGGGGACCAGGAGGGAAACGTATAATTAGAGGAGAGCTTTCAATAACCTGGAGGCTAGCCGTTTGTATTACCTTGTTAGATGAAACAGTATCTTAGAAAACCAGACTGCCATGTCACTTGTTAGACCAAAAGGTGAGCGTTTAAGCCCTGTGCCCTCTGCCAATCCACTCATTGCCAGGCCTGCCAGTTGGGCAGTTTTTGATGCGCCTTATGGGGCTGTGCTATCATAGAGAATGAAGAGGTTACTAGGAGAGACGGGCAGTTGGATATTTTTAAACTTTTGGTAGCCAAGCCCATGGCACTAATAATTCTCAGCACATTAGAACAGTTAGCGGTGCATTAGATAGGAAATGAGTTCCTCTGTAGCGAGGGAGAGAGACAAGGTGAGGACCCTTAGTTTGGGGCAATATTCTTGGGCTGGCCAGTGGTGAGGACAGATTGCTATCTGACTCAGTTCATTTGGGATTAGTACCAAAGTCTCAGACAAGTGGGTGAGAGTAAATAGGGAATAAAATAAAATTGGGATTCCTAACATTGCTTTATGACATGGAAAGAACATCTTTTGAGACCTAATGGGATGCTGTCCTTCTGGCAGGAAAAAGATACCCCCCTATCTCACCTTCTCCTATTTATAGCCTTTTGAAAGGAAAAAAGAACTAATATTTCATGGAGCAAATGAGATGGAAGAATTTTACAGTAGCACACATATTTTTGGGCTGCAAGCGTGTAGTGTGTTCTTTAGAAGAGATAGGGACCTAGACATACTGGGTGTAGACAGAGGCTTCCAGCTGCCTCGGAACTAGAAAGGCAGGTGGCCTTGTGGAGGTAAGGCTAAAGTCGGTGACTGCAGTGGGACCCCGGAAAGTCCTCTCTGATAATGTCCCATTGTGTTACAGCAATGTGGCCCTGAGTGTTGTTTCTGCTGTGTGACTTCTTCCCTTTGGATATGAGTGGACGAGATGTGGACAGCTAAGCAACGCTGAGCCCATTAGCTTTTCTCTCTCAGAAACTTAGAGTTGGGACCACTTCTAACTTAGACCTGAGGCCACAAGAGGCTAGACCTCCAACATATAAACTGGGAAACTATGCTTCGTCCATGGTTTGTCATATGGACAAAGGAGCAGAAAAAACCAGTCTGCAGAGAGACAACGGGAAATACATGGCAAAGGAGGAGCAGAGATAAGAGATGTTGAAAGAAATATCTGAAAAGTTCTTAATTATTGGTTCAAATGTCTTTCTATGGCCCAACATTATTTCTGCCATTGGACTTCATTAGACACCTCTACATCCTTATAATACATTCCCATTAGACTTAAGGATGCTTAAATGAATATCTATTACTTGCACAAAGATGGTTAACCCATCCAATAATTGTGCTCCCACATTGCTCAAATTCAGCCATTTGAACCAGAGAGGAAATTTGAAAATCTGGACTTTTATCAGTTCCTTAGACTCCAGGAAACAGGGACCTTAATCTGGGTGTAGCCACAGGAACCCTGGCATTTTGAGTGCTTCTTCAGTTTTTTAGCTCCCTCCCCAATGCTTGGGACCATCAGGATGCTGCAGCACAGTTCAGGAAAAGCACCTTGGTCCTAGTCTCTGTATCTCACCTTGGAGAACTTTCTGACCCCCTATGACTCTAACCCCCAAAACACTGTGGGTCTGTCAATTGCCTAGAGGGGCTCCAGCATTAATGCCATAGGGCTCTCCTGGGGCTCTTGGCTGGGCCCCCATTCCAGGAGGGGGGCCTGGCAAGTGGATGTGGGGTGGTGGTTGGGTGAGGAAGTGCAGTCGGGCACCCCGAAGGAAATAATCTCTTGCTGGAATTTGAAGCTTGAGCGGGAATACCCAAATGAATGGATATAGATTCTCCTAGTTAAAAAGGCCAGCCAATACAGAAGCCCTGCGTGCTTTTAAATAAATGAAAGATTTCCATGTTGACAGGGAGACAAAGATAGGGGAAGAGTTAAAAGGAATAAGGCAAGAGACAGGCTGAGTTCATCCTCTGGAGGGTCTGACGAAGTTGGACTCTATTTTCAAGGCAATGGTAAGGCATGGGAAGCTGGTGGTACTTTCTTTGTGTTATAAACAGTTGCTCTGGTTGCAGAGTAAACGGGAGCAGTCAGGAAGCCATTCGAAGGCGGTGGCCCTCAGATGAAGAGAGGTGGGCTGACACTTATGAAGGATACAGCTGATGGGAGTGATGATAGATGTGATGAGAGTGAAGAAGGGATAACCTCCGGGCTGAGCTGCTAGGTGCCCAGCAGGACCACCTCCTGAAGAGCAATTTTGTATGTCAGGCTGGAGGTGGAGATGGGGGTGATTTATTGGAAAGAGGGAAAACCGAGGTCAGGTTGAGTTTAAGGCGCCTGAGGGGCTTCTGAAGGGGAGATGTACAGCGGGAAGTTGGAGGCGCGTGACTGGAACGTCCGTGATGAAGTCGGCCTGTTCCCCCACGGGCGAAGCCATGTTGTTTGGCTGCATTCTCCATCTGGAGAGCAGAGCATTGAAACTAGACACATGCATTCTCTCTTTAAAAATGGCTTTCAAATCCAAAAGAGTAGACATGCAGAAGCAGCTGATATACACCAGAGCAAATACTTTACAAATTGACTTTGTCCCAGGCTGTGCCTCAAGACATAATTCAGAAACTTCAGACATGATGAGCAAAGGAGTTTTACACAAGACTGTTCCTCTTACATTGACAGGAGAAATACATAACCTTGCCCTTCATAAGCCATGGAAATCACCTTCAATGTCTGCACTTTACCTTCCCTAACGAGGATAGGAGAAATGGCTCCTTACCATTATATTGGGCAGTCATGTTCCTTTAAAGAACATATCTCTTGTCCATAATATGCATTTTAATATAGCTATCGAGCTGTACAAATAACCACACAGACATGCTGATATAAAATTAGTATATTTTTGAATTTATTGAAACATTTCTCCATTTCCAGATGTCTTCCGAATTTTCAGGCTGACTATCCAAAGTAAGCAAATCAATGTATTTTTTTCTCCATGCTGAGAGAAACGTTGACCCTGGGAAAAGTGAGAGAGTAGCTCAAGGAGAATTTACTTAAAAACTGTGCATCATCAACCCAATCAAGAAAGATTGTTCAATTTTGAGTTTTCCTTCTGAGTTTTTGTTTTGTTTTGTTTTGTTTGTGAGGAAGATTGGCCCTATGCTAACATCTGTTGCCAATCTTCCTCTTTTTTTTTTTTTTTTGCTTGAGGAAGGTTGTCACTGAGCTAATATCTGTGCCAGTCTTCCTTTATTTTATGTGGATGTCACCATGTGCCTTGACAAGCAGTGATAGGTCTGTGCCCGGGCTCCAAACCCGTGAACCCCAGGCCACCAAAGCAGAGGGGTGCAAACCTAACCACTACATCACTGGGTCTGCCCCTCCTGAGTTTTTTAAACTGAAATGTTAGAAATTTAAATTAAGTCTACAATCGACCTCTACAAATATTAAATAGCATTATTTAACATAGCAATTTAAGTGGCTGGAAGGCATATGTTCTGGTATTCTTTTATGTGATAGGGCATACAAGAAGGGACTTCCTTTCCATTTATTTAATGGTTATCATACTTCGATACTTCAGAGGTTACAAAAAGTTCCTCTTGACCTAAAATCTGATTCTGCGCCTCTGTCTGTGGGCCTCATGTTTGCATTGCTTTGTCTTGGACTTCGTGTGCCTGTGAAAATATAATATGTGAACTTTCATGCTTCTGTGTGTCACGATCCTTCCAATTCAAAGTCAGGGAACAAAGAGGGGAGGGAGCCAATATTTACAAAACTTACTCCATTCCAGAGACTTTTGTATACTTGAGTTTATTGTAATAATTCTTTTAGCAAGGGATTTGTAACCCCTTTTTTACATAAGGAAACTGACTCTCAGAAGCGGTATTTGTCTAATTCACACTGCTAAGGAAAGGGTAGGAACAAAAGACTCATCTTTCTGCCTCAACATTCACACTATTTCCACTCTGCCAGAGGTTTCCAGATTGGGTTCCATAGAGCCCAGGATGGGAGGAGATGCCTTGCAGCCACCCAGGGGGCAGAGTGCAGGAGAATGTGGAGAAGGAAGGCTGCCCGACTAGGTCCTGGCTCCCCGTATTCATTTCAAGCAGAGCAGTTCTCTTTTAGTTGTTTCACTCATTGGGTTCATTAAAATTATTACTTAGGAAAATGACTTCTACTACTTAAAACTTATTTATAAACTATTGCACCATAAAGTTCACTCTAATGAAGCCAATAGATGATAAAACTAGAGAGTTATAAGGTAAAAATAACATCATTCTGGGCATAGTAAACTCTACATATTAGCATTTATATTTAAAATTATTTTCATGTCTTTTTCTCCAGTGTTTACTGACTAATGACTAACAGGGTATTATTTTCTCATCCATGTTTTTAAGATGAATGTACAGGATTCTTGGATGAGAGCTTCCTAGAGATGCTTGAGAGAGAGCTAATAGATAAAGACTACTATGGAGCGTAGCTGAAATGCAGCCATTTTCCAGAAAAAGATCAGAAAACTGTAGGTTAACTAACCTTGGATCAGAGTCCAGAGAATGCATTGAATGAGATCATGATTCTGGTTTAGAGAAGCTCTCAGTGGATGTCTGGACTGGAGGAGAATTCCAGCTTTAACCTAGCTTTTAGTTTTTAAACAGCTTTATTGAAGTCTAATTTCTGTGATGCTTTGTTATTTCAACTTCTACTTCCAAGGAAACTGCTTCTTTTACATCCGCTGCAGAGGGAAGCAGCCCAAGTTATTTCTTGAGAAAAAGATGAGCATAGTTTGCTCTTGGGCGGGTTTTCTAAGTGTGGTCCTCGGAACCACAGCATCATATCACCTGGGGGCTTTCCATAAATGCAAATACGCGTGCCCCAGACATTGACCTACCAATGGGAAACTGTGCTGGGGCCCAGCAACCTGAATAAGCATCCCAACTGATCCTGGTGCATGGCAAAGTTTGAGAACTGCAGTAGGAGCTGGCCTTTGACCAGGAGTAGCCAGTCTGGAGACTGGCCAGAGGAGGGTGGCATTGCCAAACTTGTCCCAGAGGAAATGCTAATAAGCAAAGCTATGACTTCCCGACCTGGAATAAGAAAACCGGAAGAAATCAACCAGCTGTTAGCAGAAAGATGCAGAGAAGACATTTCTATCGAAGCAGAGACCAAGAGCAAATAGTCACTTCAAGGGCGGGATGCTAAAATTCCTGCTGATGAAGGGGAGGGGGGCGGGTTTGTGGTTCTCACTTCCACACATATTCTTACAGTAAGCTTCCGTTACATGAGCTATCTTACAACCAAAATAGCTTAAAGCATCTTGTCTTCCGCAATTTAGATTCTACACAGAAGGGAGAAAATAACGTAGTAATTGTTTGAGCCAAGAAGATGGAGAAGGGGCACAGAAGCATTCTTCATTTATATACTGAAAAAAGAGTGATGTTAATACACAGAAAGGTCAGATGAACAAGCTCTCAGATAAAACATCTCTTTCAGGTATACAAATGCCTTCTGCAGAGCAGGTGGCCAAAAGTTACAAGTCTTAAGGGCGTGGACTAATAAATAATATGTATTGTATACTTACTTGTGTGGGATACTCTTTGGTGTATTTGTGTGTGTGTGTTATATATATATATATATATATAAAATATATAAAATATATAGCTGTTTATGTATTATATGTACATAATATCTGGATTCACATAATAACTCAAACATGTTTGTATTATTACTGTGTTTGTTTTATAGGTCTACAGATAATACCATTAAGGCAGGGGGAAATTAATCTCCTTGCCCAAGGACACATACGTAATCTGTTATGGAGTGACGATTTGCTCCCCCGCAACCTGACACCAGAGCCTGTGCTATCAACCGCAACGCTATATTGCGTCTTTATGGGAGTTATTAAAATTAATCCTCTAGGTTTGAGATTCTATAAATTGCTTGTTTGTCTCTATGGCAACCATATTCAAAGCCATGTGCTTCCCGACTCTCATTTGAAATTACCACTAACCATAAGAACCACATGGCTCCTGTGTGTCCCACCAAACATGTGCATGTGATTACGTTTTATCTATGGCTCCTAACATCTCCGTCACATGAACATTCAATACTGTGAACCCTGGTCTCAGTTCATAGAAGAATTGTTGACATTCGATTTCCTAGTTGTAATCTTGAACAAAAGAGGGAGGAGGAGAAGAAAGTAGGGCCTGTCCTCCCCTTTCTGGATCATGAACTATTTGAAAGTTTTATGGCGGAGCAGTATAAAACCTGAGAGGTTTTCCAAAAGATACGGGGAGGCCCTCACCTCCATGAAGACAGTCAGAATGCTCCCAAATCAATCCTGAGAAAGGCCTGGCCCTCCTAAGCTAAGTTATTGCTAATCAACACTTGTATGTTCTTTTTTTAATACACACAGGCTAATTCAGGGAAATATATATATTATACATATATATGTTAATTGTATGTTTCAGCTCAAAAACGGCACAGTGTTACATAGCAACTCAATGGGAAAGCAGGGGCAAGTGGCTGCATTTTTCTTTTTGTTTTACTGCGGTCGTCACTGAGCATCTTTGATATACTAGGGACTACATCTATACAGGGGATACAGGGAAACGCTTTGCCCTCTGCCCGTCATCATCCTGTCCTTATCTGGGCTTTCTCCGATGAGGTGGCATCACTGCTCTCCTCAGGGGGGGCAGGGAGCAGGCGCTGTGCCCCTCGGGCAGCAGTGGGATCAGCAGGGCTCTGAGAGTAGACAGCCGCACCTCTGCCTTCCCAGAGCCACGTGGCAAGAGCTTGATGACTCCTGCCACCTGGAAGCCCCAGCAGGCTGTGGACCTCTGCCCGGTCCTGGAAAGGGGTAAAGAACACCCCCGCCAGGAGTGATGTCTTCCACCAATGTCTAGGCTCCAGCCTTGGGTGCCTTAGAAGGTTGATTCTGTTAATCCATCTCTTTGGTCTGAGTTAAAAGGCTGAGTGTATTCCGGTCGTAATCTCAAAAGCTAGGAAAACTATGTGTGTGCGTGTGTGTATGTGTGTCCGTGTGCACTCACAGGCACATGGGTGTGGGTTGGTGAAGGACTGGAGGAGATATCGGGGAAGGAAGTGAAGCAATTGAAAGTACAGATGAAAGAAACTGAGAGTGTGTCTGGCTCCTGGCTCCAGCCATGCTTCTCAGAAGTTCTGCAGTGTTTAGAAGCCCTGCTTGACAGGTGAGGCCCCCCACATTTTCCTAATGCTCTTACCCAGTGGAACTGCAATGTGCTTTCTCACTAGCGGCTCAGGCTGAATCCCTAAGCATCTTTTTATTTGTCTGGTAAGCAAAATGTGTGATATTTCAGAAATCCTAATTGACATTTAACAAGCGCCTATTTAATCTAAAGATGAGCCACGTGTAATTACAACTTTTCAAATGAAAAATAACATATTCTGGTGAAGAAACCAGGTGCTGCAAAGAGCAACCATTTGCAAATAAAAAACTACCGAGAACCTGAAACAGCGATCACATGGACATTGCTTCATATAATTTATATTGTGGACTCATTAGGGTCATTTCCTTCAACACAATATTAGAGGTTATACAGGCTGGCTAATGGACTCCCTTTTTAGAAAATTTTGTCATGTACATCTCTCCACTTCCTTACCTTTAAAGAAAGATCCCATTTTCTTTCCATTTCACATAAATCAAATAAAAGCATGATATTAAGCACTAGAGTAGAAAGGTTATATACTTGGAAAAATGATGGAAATTACAACTTTATTGAATAATATTATTTTAAATAGAACAGAGGGTTTTTTTTTATAACTTTATTAAAACAATTTGAAGAAAAACAGTAATGCCACTAATAGAAAGCTAAATGCTAGATTAAAACCGTAATATCAGCTGAGGGGAAAGCCACTAGGTGGAGCCCATGGTTTCTAAGATGTAGGGTCCATCTCGTCAAGCAGTCCTGTGAGAAGTATTTCCCAGCTATCGAACCATGGTGTCATTAGGCTGGTATATTGCACAATCCTTTGGCTACTACAATTAGGAATTGGGAGAAGGTAAGGCTGGGGTAATCCATTTTTCTTTCTGTACAAGTACATGAAAGAATGTAAGTACAATCAGCCCATTTCTGGAAATTAACAGGAATTTAAACTGATTCTCTGGAAAAGGATATTCAATAATTTGATAATCTTACAGCAGAGAAAATTAGCCAAGGAGGAGATCTATTGAAATGCAGTTTTCTCTTATTACTGGGCATCAAATCAAAAAGAGTTTAAAATTTTATTGAGGACTAATAGACTGTATATATTTAAATCGTATAACTTGATAAGTTTTCACACACACATACATACACACAAAAGCAACACCACGGTGGCCGGCCTGGTGGTGCAGCGGTTAGGTTTGCACACTCCGCTTCGGTGCCCGGGGTTCGCTGGTTCAGATCTGGGGTGCAGACATGGTGCCACTTGGCAAGCCATGCTGTGGTAGGCATCCCGCATATAGAATGGAGGAAGATGGGCATGGATGTTAGCTCAGGGCCAGTCTTCCTCAGCAAAAAGAGGAGGATTGGCAGCAGATGTGAACTCAGGGCTAATCTTCCTCAAAAAAAAAAAAAAAGCATCACCACAACACAGATTGTGAACACATTCATCTTTCTTAAAAGTTTACATGTGTTACTTTGTAATCACTCCCTCCCTTTCTTCGCTGCTCTCCCCTTCCCCATAGGTAACCACCAACCTGTTTCCTGTCCCTATAAATTAACTTACATTTTCTATATGGATTCATATAGTATGAACACTTTTATTGGGGGGTGGCTGGCTTCTTTCACTCAGAATAATTATTTTGAGTTTCACCCACCATGTTGCATGTGTCAGTGGTTCATTCCCTTTTATTGTTGAGTGGAATCCCAAGGTTTTGATAGACCACGATTTATCTGTTCATCTGCTGATGGACATTTGGGGTTTTTTCTAGTTTGGAATTATTACAAATAAAGCTTCTGTGATCATTCATGTACCAGTTTTGTATGGACATATATTTCCTTTTATGTTGGTTGAATGAAATGG
Source organism: Equus przewalskii (assembly GCF_037783145.1). Taxonomy (NCBI): domain Eukaryota; kingdom Metazoa; phylum Chordata; class Mammalia; order Perissodactyla; family Equidae; genus Equus; species Equus przewalskii. The sequence continues at coordinate 104,032,257 of NC_091832.1, read as the reverse complement.
TCATACAGTAAGTATCTATTTAACTTTCTATGAAACTGCCAAGCTGTTTTCCAAAATGGTTATGCCATTTCTTCTTATCTTACTTATAATAAAGCACATATCTCTATTTTATGGATATTAATAAAAAACAACAGGGGCCAGTCCCACGACCCAGTGGTTAAGTTCGCGCGCTCTGCTTCAGCAGCCCAGGATTTCGCCAGTTGGGATCCAGTAGGGCACGGATCTACACACTGCTCATCACACCATGCTGAGGCAGCATCCCATATAGCACAGCCAGAAGGACCTACAACTAGAATATACAATTATGTATGTACTGGGGGACCTTTGGGAGAAGAAGAGGAAAAAAAAGATTGGCAAGAGATGTTAGCTCAGGTGTCAACTTTAAAAAAAAAAGAATATCTTGAGTTACTTAATTTAAATTAGGAGAAAAATTTAAATTAGGAGAAAAAAGACACCCTTGCTTTCTTTCTGTTTAACGCTACACTATCTAGTCCGACAATGCTGAATTTGTCTCCTGTGTACTGTGGAGGGGCAGGAATAAATCCATCATCACTACCTTTATAATACTTGAGGACCATAAGTAAGTTAAATATCATTGGACAATTTAAGGGGGGAATAAAGGAACAGATAAGACTTTTATTTCCCCTAAATACAAACATGAGAAATGCTGTAGACCTGTGAGCAGTTTGTGTAGCCTCATAATTTTGTCTCTTTGGGTTATGATGAATACACATTCCAGAAAAAAATTAGAGCCGTTTCTGTTTCAATGTTCTATCCTAAATTCTGGCCATGTGTTCTTACTCTCTATTGAAAAAAATTCAATCACTGTATTTCCAGCAAAAAATTTTCTCATAAAACTTCTCCAGTGTATTAACTTCTCCAGTAATAAGAGCTCTTGTCATACTTGTAGCATGTCATGGGCTTTATTCAAATAAGTTATGCTGGCTATGGTTTAAGTTGCACTTTATTATCTTTTTGGAAAAATAGCTTTATGTTTTTAAATTAATGAAAGTACACTGTAAAAAAAAAGGTGTCAGCTAAATATTCTGAAAATATTCCATTGTTTGTCAGCTATGTGACCTTATCTAAACTACTTAATCATCTATTTCAGCATCTGAGCATCTGTGAAATGATGATAATACTTCTGTATACATCTTTTCTTTTGAGGATTATGGAAATTAAAACATATAAAGTACTTAGAAAAGTGCTAGCCATATAGCAATTACTCCGTAAATATTAGTTTTTATTATTTGTAGAGGTCCCTGAATATATTTGATAGTGGTACGTAAGTTTGTATTGAGAAGAACAAAAATACGTATAAAGAAATATGTTCAGAAACCCTTCCTGTCTTCTCATCTGTGGATTCCTATGAAGACCATCCCTGTACTGCTTTTAAAATAGAGTTGAATCTTTTCTACATCTCTAGATTCCCAATGCCTGGAACAGTTTCTTAGGTTCTCAAAGAACTCCTGTGATTTCTTTGATGGTTTCTTAAGTCAAATATGTTTCCTGACTCACTGTGAACAGTTGATTAATGTGGTTCTTTGCTGATCCCCTAAAATATGAAGATTACATGTGTAAAATGAACTACATTTAAATCTATTTAATATAGTATTTCTTTAAATGTGTGACTATGTATTGCTTTGGTTAGAAGGATATTAGATACTTTTTTTCAAAGACAGAATAAGCCCATGCATAATCAGTTTCAAACCTATTGGATTGATAGATACAGTATTTGTTTAAGTATTGATAATTAAATGAATGAAACTCTTCAAAATAAATGAAAAGTCTCTGCAGCCCAGGAGCAGCAGGGATTCTAAGCAGTTTGTGTAACCAGGAAACCCCTGGTGCTGAGGTGGAACTCAATCCTTGTGGCCTCCAAAAGCTAACTCCGGATGAGACCTGGGGCTGGGACTTCAGGCTCAGGCAGGGGGCGACGGGGGAAAACACCTCACCCGGTGAGGGGCCACAGCCTGACCCCCTGACTGAAGTTCCTGGGCCATCAGCGTCTCAAGTCCTACAAATTTTAAAATATAAAATAATATTACTGCATCATTTTTGCAACTATAATTGAATTCCATTGTAAGGTGATGTCATGAGAAGGTGAACATCCAAATTAAGACTCTTCCACACTGTTGCAAAAGGCAGCCTAGGGTGGTGGTGAAGAGCGCAGACTGCAGAGTCAGATCGTCAAGGATTGGATCCCACTCCTGCCACTTGTATTGTGTGACTCCGGGCCTCAGTTTGCTCCTTTGTACTATATGAATAATAATAGTACCTACAGCATAGGGTCGTGTGAGGATGAAATGAGAAGGACTTGGAACTCAGCCCATAGCAAAGACTAAGTGTTGTTACTATTGGTGAGAAGAGTGTGCTCACCTTATATATGTGAAGCATCCTATACAGGTTAAGCTTTTGGAAAATTGATGGACGTGAAATACTTAGTTGGCTACTTTCATATTCAATGTTAAGTATGCTTCTTCCAATTTTTTTTTACAGACTTCTATTCCTACTTTTGAACAGCTAAGTGCAGTGATGACCCTGGATTGAAGTTGTAGGAAATACAGACATCACCTTTCAGAGTTCAGTGAGGAAGTTTATGCATAGCTCTTAACCTTTCAAAAATATATTTCTCTTGGACGGAATTCATTAGTTACAGAAAATTGTGAGAAATTGAGAATGCAAGTCCCTGAGACGGCTTTGTTCACCCTAAAACTTGCTTTGCCTCTGTTCTCTTGTAGGTGGGGCCGTCACGCACCCAGCTCCTGATGCTGAAGATCCAGGCATTTCCTCGCAGCTTCCTTCTTCCTCGTCCTGCGCTATCCAATCACCCGTTCCAAACCCTGTCCATTTTACTTCCAAATGTTTTCTATTCTGAACCCTCTTCTTCATTATTACCGCTATCCTCACAGAGTTTCTCATCATTCCTCAAATGGCCAATATTCCCAGCCACCTAACGGGGCTCTCTGCCAGCTGACCTGACCCTTGACTCCATCTGCCTCCCAGCTGCTAGCAAGAGCTCTCCGAGACAAAAGCTTGACAGTGGCTCTGCACGGCTGCTGTGGGAGAAAGCTTCATCTCTCTCTTGCAGCACCCAGCCTCTTTCTCCAGCTTCCCATGTGCTGCTCCCCCATCTACTGGAAATGAAAGTTACCCACACTCTGTGGTCTTTCTCATGTAGGTGCCTTTTCTCATTCTGTCAGTCGGGCTGGAATGCCTTCACCTCCCCTTTACACTCTGGCTACGGTCACCCTGTTACCACAATGCCTAGCTGATTACTATGGGTCTTTTAAGATTTGTTTCACACAGTGACTTCTATTAAAAAAAGTCTTCCCTGGAGCTCCACAGTGGCTTAGGTGCCCTTCCTCTAGGCTCTAGAGTGCTTGGGCTTTTGTGTTTTGTCCTTGTGAATAATTTTTTTTCTGATAAAATGGCTTCCAGACTAAACCATTCTTGATCCTCCTCCATAAATTAGACTTAATTATTTGAATATAATATGCTAGACTTTGATGCTTAATTATAAAACACAATGCATGATTAGCATTTCAGTAAAAGCCTTTAATATATGTAAATGAGAGTTCAAAATATATAAAGAATTTACATGTTAATGCTATTTCTATATATTTTAAATGAAAGAAAAAATATAGTGTCAACGGTAGCATCATACTATGATACTAATGAAATTTTTGTTTGTTTGTTTGTTTGTTTGTGGAGAACAGGGGAATAATGAAGAGCTCCAACAAACTGTAGGAATGAAACTGCTGAAACAGTTTCTGGCTCTGTCCTCTTCTCCATCAGTCTGTCCCTCTACCAGTAGCTGCAGAGAGGGCCAGGCAGCCGGGGCTCAGTGACCATTCAGATACATCACATCACAAACCAGTAAAAGCCAATCTCTTACCTCCTCTAACGCTCCTTCTCAGCCTTGTCCCTGTGTTAGGAACTGTGGGGTGGAATGACAACTTCAAACCGAGGAGAGGGAGGGGTTGATAACATCTTATGAAGGGTGTTGGAAGAATTTGATTCCGTGAGCTACATGGCGAGAGGATATGAAATGCATATAATTAAGCAGGTTTTGTTATTTAATATTAATTTGAAGAGGTAAGAAGTTCTAAAATGGCTTCCTGTTTGCCTCATTCTTCTATAAAAAAGCATTGACTTTTCCCGTGTTGCATTCTATTTTCAGTGTTCGTCTGTCTCCTGTCGACAGCAGGAACTATGAGTGGTTCATTCTTGTTTTCTCACTGCTTTGTCTTGTGCTTGTGCATAGTAGGTACTCAGTTTGCTGAGTAAATAAAATTAACAAATTAAATGCATGAGTGATTTATTAACTCAATTGATCTGTGACGCTTCTTTAATAAGAAATCAAACAGCCCAATACTGCATATGTATTCATGCCAGACAGCGAACTAAGTGCAGAAATTTCAAGAAATATATTCAACATGATCCCATTGTAGTTTCACTCCACACCTTGAATTTGCCAAACTCTTCCTTTAGTGTTCTTTAATCCAAACAAATAATCATGATTTTCATATTTTGAGTAAAATTGGAAAGAAAATCCTTAGATGTTAATTTCTACCATCAATTACTTCTTTTTCTAAGTTATTCTTTGCCTAAATGGAAGCTATTATAAGCAGACACACCAGCCTGGGGGAATTTTAGAGCTTCTAAATTGATATCAAACTTAAAGCATACAGTCCAAACTTACATGTTGAATCCTAACTACAAATGACTCATTTCAACATAAAATAGATTAAGATTTCAACTGACCTTTGCTCACGTTTTTAAAAGATAGTAAAATGTTGCTCATCTTGTGATGCTATTTCTTCATTTCTGTGTAGCTGAAACAATTAATTCAGGACTTTATGAGATTTTCTTAAAATTGTATACATTTAACAATATACTTTCTCTTTTTGGTGAGGAAGATTGGCCCCGAGCTAACATCTGTACTATCTTCCTCTATTTTGTATGCGGGATGTGGCTACAGCATGGCTTGATGAGCAGTGTGTATGTCTGCCCCTGGGGTCTGAACCTGCAACCCTGGCCACTGAAGCAGAGTGCACCAGCTTAACCACTCTGTCACCCCGGCCAGCCCAAACAATGTACATTTTTTCCTGTTGAATATTAGATGATAACTTTTGATTCCCGCCCCCCACATAATCAATTCGCTGATTTGTTTGGAAGTTATAAAGATTTAGTAAAAGCAGTTGAAATGCTGTGGATGATCTAGTATATTTTGAATTATTACTGTCCAAGATGTTAACAGAAATTACATGCACTCATGAAACTTTCAAAAATTTTTGGTTTTTGTTCATTGAGAAGGAAAGAAATTATGTTACTGGATACACTGAAAAACTTATCTGCACTCTCCTTCTTTGAGAGATTGGGGAGTTTGAGTCAATACGATAATTAATAGCATGTATATTTCTCTTCTTAAACATACTACGAGTGACTAGAAATTTGGATATTTACTTATAATTTAAAAGAAAATCTTACTAATATTTTAACTAAGTCAAATAAATGACTGAGGACCAAAAACAAACCTTTCACTCTTTTTGAATATTTAATTCACCTAAAGAATTACATAATTTGCTTCAAAATATATCATCATAGCCTAGATTAGGGCTCAGTTGAATTAAATAATCCTTAAAGTCCCATCAAATCCTGAGAGTCTAGGAACCGATGAGCACTATATCTGGAAAATCCAAGTAAAATACGTTCAGGCAAGATGGACATATCTGGGATTTTCACTCAGTTATTTCATATTCCTAACTAAACAATTTCTCCATGTTTAAATACTACTTGTTTATGAATTTCGAATTTGTCTCCTTGCAAGTAGTAGAATATCCTACAAATGGTAGCTGAAATAAATACATCCAGAGCTAGACCTTCTAGAGCTGGTGTATTTGTTCGTAGCCACGTTCCCTCTCTCTCTCGCTCTGCTGTCCTTAGGGGTTCATTTGTCCTCCTCTTGCGAAGGGCCTCAGACCTCTTTCCCTTATCACTCTCTACTGCTGATTACCTCCAGCTTCATTGAATCATTTTGAATTCTTCAATCAGGACAAGTTTATCTCCAAGCCTCTGCCCTACTTTTCCTCTTCTCCTCATGTCTTTGTCTGGCCAACTCCTACTCATCCTCCAGGTCTCAGCTTCGACAATGATGCGTCCAGGAAATGCTTCCTGACTACCAAATTCTGAGCTAAGTGCTCTTCTAATTCTTCATCTTTCATAGCGCTGTACCTGCATTGCCTCATTACTTGTCTGTTTGCCACACTAATCTGCTTGTTCTGTGAAGACAGAGAGTGTGCTCGTCTTGTTCACTACTCTGCCCCTTCTGCTTAACCAAATAGTAGCACATATTTAGGGATTTATTTAAATATATTCTTACTTTGTAACATTTGGAGTAAAACTCTAAATAGGGACTCAATAATTCTGAACTCTTAGTGGCTTTGATTCACTCAATCATTCATTCTTCATATCATAAATATGTATTGTATACCTATCATGTGACAGGAAGTCTGTTTAGCATTGGGACTCATGCATTGTGCATTAAGACAATAACCAATGGAGATACATACAAAGCGCTAGAAGAGTCTAAGTAAGTAGTCAATAGCTGTACTCGGGGAACTCAAGGTCAACTCTCCAGAGTAGGGAAAATTTAGGTCAGAAGGGTGAAAGTTTTCCTATCTTGTTCATCACAGAATCCCCAGTGTATAGAATAATGTCCAACATGTTGTAGCTGACCAAATCTTTGTTAAATAAAGGAATAAATCATTCAAGAGTAAGAGAGAAAGTGGAACAACTTCCACATTAGCACATAAACTGCTTTGTAAATATAAATCTCTAAAAAATTTAGGTTAAAATGTACTTACTTTGATTATATAGATGTTTGAGGCAAAGACGTGTCCCCAGTTTAAGATACCTGGATAATTCTCTACTCTACCTTTTGACAGAACTGACTTTCCGTGCCTGTTTCCAGATTATGGATCTATGCTATTAAAAATAGTGGTTATGCTTGGTAATATTAATGTTGTTTTTTATTCTGAATTTAAAATCTCCATGAAAAGAAAAAACTTTCTAATGTCCTATTGACCAAACCATCCTTGTGTTAGTTACTGCCATGAAAGAATTATCAGGTTAATAGGAATAGTGTAAAGGTCAATTGGAGGCATTATAAGTAGTGAGTCTTAGATTGTATGATTTAGAAGATTCATTTACAAAAAGGAAACTAGAGAAAAGAGCATCCAAAGTAACTGAACACACATGTATGCTCACTTATCTGCACATAAATACATCTGGATTTATGTATTAGGACATACAGATTAATAGCCAATAGTATAATCAACACAATAGTTATTTTTAATTGTGCAAATTCATACTGCTCGGGTGAGGCACAGAGTTTACATGACTTTTCCATGGTTACATAATTAGTGAGTGGCAGAGATACTTGACTTTTAGACTTCAAGTTTCATTTATTATTATTATTATTATTATTATTTTATAAAAACAGCCTAGTCAACTCTTTTCTGGAATTTACTTTTTTTTTTTGATGAGGAAGATTGGCCCTGAGCTACTGTCTGTTGCTAATCTCCCTCTATTTTTTTTTCTCCCCAAAGCCCCAGTACATAGTTGTATATCCTAGTTGCAAGTCCTTCTAGTTCTTCTATGTGAGATGCCACCATAGCATGGCTTGATGAGCAGTGTGTAGGTCTGTGCCCGGGATCTGAATCCCAGGCCACAGAAGTGGAGCAGGCAAACCCAACCACTCGGCCATGGGGTCAACCCCCCACATTATTTTTAATACACTCTGCTGACCCAGGGTCCCTGGGGAACTCACTGCGTACACCTTCCTTGTGCAGTCAAAGTGGGTAGCACTCAACTGTATTTGCAAGTTGAGGTCTGGTGAATTTTCCTGTATCTCTGTATTGAGATCTGGCATCTCTATTGCTGAAGGAGAGAAGCCTTCTCAGCTTCAGGCTAAGCTCAAAAAGCTCGAGAATTAGGCTTCTTGGTCAGTGAGCAGTAGGAGGGAAAGGCCTAACAGCTGGATACAGGGATTGCAAAAATTCAAGGCCTTTTGTATTTTTTTTTTCTTCCCTGCTCCCTGCGCCCAATCTGTCCCACTATTAACATGTTTTAAAGCTGTATAAGCAGTCCTTAAAACTTGCTGGGGAATTTCTGGGCCACTCTACGTCTACAGATGAAAGTTCAGAGCTGGGAGCTGTTGAACATTTTCTGGATGAAACAATTCATTGCTTTTGGTCTTGAGCATAAACTCAAGAGAAAATGGGAGGTTCCTCTTTCCTCCATACTTGAGAATTCATATTCCCTGAGCAGAAGAGAGAAAAGAGTACTATATGAGAGAGAGACTGTAAAAGTACATTCTTTTATTAAGCGTGAGTTAGAGTTCAGGGTCATGTTCGGAGGGTTTTGTGTCAGTAGTTTGAAACGTGTCCTGAAGAAGGACAGTTTTATTCTAACAATACACATGTGTTTGTACTTGGGATATTGAAAAGATTATTGAGAACATTTGGTTCAAGGCACTGAGGTCTTCAGAAAGACAGTGAGAAGTCCAAGCGGACATTGGATAATCACATTAGGTAGTTCGTTGAATGAGTCTTATTCATGTGAGTTTCGCAAGATAGTTAAAAGTACACGAAGCCTTCCCAAGTGCATTTTCTCAAGATTTCTTGAGATCAAATTCCAAACAGCATTTCCTACATTAACGTCACTTTTCAAGCCAATTTACCAGGTGTTTCAACTGTTCTCCAGGAAGTGTGATTCATGTGGGGATGTGTGTGAACTCTTCTTTAGTCATTTTATGTTTAAGACATGCTAGGGTTTATTTATTTATCATTTCCTCCCTAGTTTTTAATAAGATTCTAGTAATGTATTTGGGAAAATGAGTGTGTCTATTTCTCTTCCCACAAACAAATCCAGTTTGTGGGTAATTTCTGAATCATTCTCTCTCATTATTCAATAAATTATAGTTTCACATGAGACAGAACGTTGGAGGAAACTGTTTTTTCCAGAAAATATATGACAAAAATAGAGAGAATCCTGTGGCCTTAAGGCTTAGATTTTTAATTTGTTATTAATTTATCAGGTAATAACTACTTTGTATTTAGTACAAATTCAATTTATTACAAGTTAAGGTACTACTAGGCCTATGGGCAGACAACATGATAAACTCTAAATATTATTAAAAATTTTCAACATTAAGCAGAGTGTACCGATCAATAAGCCTCAGGTAATTTCTGAAAACAGAAATAAACACTAGAATTTAGCTCTTTTTTGGGGGGGTCTATCTTAGGAACTTATATCAAATGTTCGGAAGTTTTAATGAGTAACGATGAAAATGTTTACAAATAAAAATAGAAAGAAACCTTGTCTGAGTGGAGTGAATATTCTTGGATTCCAAGTTATGATCCCTTTTCTCAGCTATTTAAATTGCTGGCGGAAGAACTTAGGGCAGGATTTAAGTACAAACACCAAAACATTTATCAAAAGCCTACTACGTGCTAGGCACTGTCAATGATACTAGCTCAGTGACTACTTCTAAATCGTTATCATGGCTTTCAAATTACTGTTTCACTGACAACTATTACCTTCCTTTCCTTTTCATTAACCTCACATTTTCCAAATCCACTATCTTCTCTCCATCGTCTTCAGTGTTATTCCATGACGTCATGGTCTTTCCTCCATATTCATGACTCTTTTTACTCCTAATTCACATCATCCTTTTCTTCTTACTTCATCTTAGAAGACTTTAGTGTCACTATTAATAAGATTGTTACTGTTATAAGTACATAGCTACTTAATAGTAAACTTAATTCCATTCCCCAAACCATATTCTGATCCTTGTTATCACCTCTGGAAAAGAGAAATTGAAAGTCTTACTGTCTGACCATGGCAGTGGTATGCTGCTAAATGTTTAACAATCAGCTTTCTGGGGAAAAAAAGCAAAGAGAAAGACTGATTTATAGTTGTTGCTGATTATCATGGTGTAAATACTTCTACTGTGGCTGATTTCAAGTTACCACCATGCTTTCCCTGAATGCAGAGGTGGGAAGAAATACTCACAATCGACTCTCTTTAGCTGGAACTAGCTGTCTCTAGCACCCCATGGATCATAGATTCGTGTTTCTACACTGCCCCTGTTTTTTTCCCTTGTTTTTCTAGCTTCAAGTTTCAAGTATTGCTGTCCTCTCTCAGTTGATCATCCTATCTTTTTTTTCTTCTGTATTAAAGTTTATCGGCAATCTCTTCAGACATCTTCCTGAAGAATCAAATTCTCCAGCCCTTCCCTTTCTACTATACACACCCATAAAATCTAACCCAGAAGCAAATCAGGTTTTTTAGGTTTTTTTTTTTCATTTCTCCTGCTCTTTTCCCCGGCAGTAAAGGAGACTGAGGAAAATCCTGTATCTTGTGTCTTATGCACAAGCTCTAAATTCTAGTGAGTCTTTTATCATTCCTTTTGGTTGTTTTGATCAGTTCCATCCGTTATTCCTCATAATGGCTCTTACAACCCTTCATCTCTCTCCTGGGGTCTCTTGCTTTAGTTCCACTCTTTCAGTTCAACCCTTCTCCAAGAACAGACAGCTCATGAATGATGTCATACACAACTTTGCTTTTCTTCCTACTCATCCCTCCCTACTTTCCATCAACCTTTTCAGATATAAATACCCCCTTTTCTTTCCAAAGCTTAATCTTTACTTTTGCTTTTTTGAGGGAATTTCCATCTTGTTTTCCTTATGTGCCTTAATCCATCCATTATTACTCCAATTTCCCCAGGATGTTTTTCAATCTCTCTCTTACTAGTATTACCCTCCACTTTGCTTAACGTTCCTTGCCTTGAAACATGCCTTGCCTTGAAACTAAAACAGAATTTTTTTCTCAACGTCTTCACATAAAACCAAGAAATGTTGCTTCATTCCTTTATTGCCACCCTATAAAGACTTTCTGTGCCTTGGATTTCTGCTTTCCACACCATCCATTCTTTCCTTCCTTCACGGGACTATAACTTCTATGGGTTTGTAGGTCTATAAACTTCAGAAAGGCTGACAGTATGTTTGGTTCATAGCACTTTGAAATATGCCTAGGCAATCAATAAATATTCATTGAATAAATGTATGCCATCACTACTCCTGAAACTTCCCTCACTTAGGTAATCAATAACTTCTCGTAATTGACAAAATGAATTTTTTAATACTTTCTGTATGGCTTTCTGCAGCACGAGATCCTTCCAGCAACTTTTCTTCTCAAAACCCTTTTATTTCTTGATTTTCATGTTCATACTCTCTGGTGTTTTCTTTCTGTCTTTCTGAGTACCCTTTGTTTTTCTCTGGTAACTTTTCTTCTATCTGCTCCATAAAGTTTGATGAGCTCCAGCGTCATTTCCTTTCTCAGTTTTATCTTTTCCCTGTGTGGTTGCTCTTGATATATATGAAGAGTATATGTGTATCAGCTTGTCTATACATCAATGACTAAATCTATACTTTGAGATTTACATTAATTAAGATAGTGTGATATTGATGTAAGGGTAGATAAATAGATGTATGAAACAAAATAGAGAGTACATAAATGGATTCACCTATACCAGTTCCAATAATTTTTGACAAAGGCACTAATGCAATTCAATGGCAATCTCTTTAGGAAAAGATGCTGAACCAACTGGATAATCATATAAAAAAAGCATTAGCCTTGATTCCTACATTAGAACATACAAAATATTAACTTGAGATAGATTTTAAACTAAAAAGAAAAGGCAAATGATTTTTAAGCAAAATCTAAAAATTACTAAACATAAAACAAAAGATTAGCTGGACTTCATAAAAATTAGACATCTGCTCCTCAGAATTTGTCATTAAGAAAATGAAAAAGTCTATGAGGAAATATTCTCAATATACATATTCAACAAAAGATTCCTGCAAATCAATAAAAATTAAAAAACAATAAAATTAGCTAAAAGGCTTAGACAATTTAAAAAATAAGATATATGAATGGTCAATAAGCATGTGAAAAGATGATCAGCATCACTAGTCATAAGAAATGCAGATTAAAAATCACAGTGAGCTATTGCTACGCATCCAGTAGAATGGCTACAATTAAAAAGATTAACACTAAATACTATGTGTTGGAGAGGATGCAAAGCACTGGACCTCTCATCCATTGTTTTTCTGAATGTCATATGGTGTAATCTCTTTGAAATATATGTTGAAAGCTACTTACAAAACTCCCATCCTATGATGTAACAATTCTACTTTTAGGTATTTACTCAAAAAGAATGAAAATATTTGTCTCCTGAAAAAACTCGTATAAGAATATTCACTGCAGCTTTACTTATGGTAGCGAAGTATTGCAAACAACCTAATATCCGTCAAGAGGAGAACTGATAAACACATTAGTACGTTCAGACAATGAAAATTACTCAGCAATACATTAAGACTGAACTCCTAATGCACATGGTTAAATGTCAAAAACTTCATGTTGAATTAAAGAAGCCAGACATAAAAAGTCTATATAATTCCATTTATATGAAGTTCAAGAACAGGCAAAATTAACTTATAGAGATAGAAATCAGAATAGCTCTTGCCCCTGGAGGAGGAGGATTTTCTATGAAGGGGCAAATCTGACCTTCTAAGGTGATAACAATACTCTGCATCTTGATCGGGAAATTGGTAAGACAGTTTTAATATATTGTCAAAACTCTTGAACCCTATACTTAGAGCTATATATTTTACTCCATTTAATTACACGTCAATTAAATTTAATTAATATTTTCATGCCTTATCTCTCTCTTGAAATCCAGACCTTTATTACTTATCATTTATTGAATATCTCCACCTGCATATCTCTATTTCAAATGTAATATATTAAATAGTGAAACTCTATATTTTTTCCAAGTTCACAACTTTGCTTTTCTTCCTGCCTTCACTCTCTTGGTTGATAACATTCCCGTAACCTCAGTTAGTCAAATCTCAGGAATTTTGAGCCATTCTTGTCTTCTCTTATCTTTTCTCCCCTATTCTGTTTTTTATTATGTCCTATTGGCTTCCACTTTCAAAGCATACCTTATATCTTATTATCTGCTTAGTTTTACTCTCGCCCAATGTACTAGGCTGCTCTTACATCAAGTGTGATTTAAGCCTCTTGCTTTGAGTATCACTTCTTTCTATCTATCTTTCACACAGCGTAGGCAACATCATGTCAGCATGGGCCTATAAGCCGCGATGACCTTTTATTGTCTGCAATGGAGTTTGAAGACTGTTGTCCTCAAACTGGATTCAGTCAACCAGCTTGTTTGGCACTCATGATTGGTTTCAAAACATTTGTATTTGTTGCTAACACTTGATAAATTGGAAGACCACCCATAAAAATATTTTTCAGCTTCTCTGAAAAGATCAGCAGGTCTGACGATCCTGTAGTTGAATCCTCACAGAGCCCCAGCTGTCAAATGCTAAGTTAGTTGCTCTCCTCGTTTAGGTGGGGGCACACACTAGTTGCTCTCCACTGTACCCCTCGCTCCCTATGACTGTTCGGCTTCATTCAATCACTTTACTTGCTTGGTGTTTAGTAAGACATGACAAAAAAAGAATCTTCACAAGTTAGTCCCAGTTTCTTTCTAATATATATTCACACGCTCCTTGAAAGTTCACAAGTTTCTTTGATTACCCTCCTCCTTTTCTGGAATCCTCATCTTTCTTCTTTACGTCACTTCATCTTCCTTTTCTTCCTATGTACCAATTCATCTTCACAGATGAGTTAAATTTTAAATTTTCTCTCATTCCTCTCAGAAAATTACTATTTTATTACGTTTTATACATTACGGAAATAACTTAAGTCACATCATAATTTTGGCCCACTGCGATATTATGATTTATAAGAAATACACATTTGGTCAATTAGATGACCAAAATATATTATTCACATATGTTTGGTCTTCATTCACTGTTCCTGGCTTACAGCTCCCAAAAACCTTGGAATTTCCCTAGCAATACGAGCAGTGGAACCATCTTTTGTTATAATATTTGGTCTCTTGTCGTCAGTTTCTGAAATCCCTTCAGAGCCACTCCCCTGATTTCCAGGAGAAGAGAGGGGCTGGAAGTTGAATCAATCACCAGTGGCCAATGATTTAATCAACCGTGCCTATGTAATGAGGCTTCCATAAAAACCCAAAAAGGAGAGGATTCTGAGAGCATCTGGGTTGGTGTGTCAGAACACTTCTACGTGCCACCATGCCAGGACCACACTCTATAGAGACAGAAGCTCCTTTGCTCAGGACACAGACGTATGTATCTCTTCTTCTGGCTGTTTTTCATACCCTTTAATATCCCTTGCAATAAACCAATAATCTAATAAGTATGCTTCTCTGAGTTCTGTGAGCTGCTCTTACAAATGAAGCGAACCCAAGGAGGGGCGTCTTGGGAACCTTTGATCTATATCTGATCGGTCAGAAGCCCAGATAATGATCTGGGCTTGCAACTGGTGTCTGAAGTTTAGGCTGGGCGGTCTTGTGGGCCTGAACCGTGAAGCTGCGGGATCTGATGCTGTCTCCTGGTAGATGGTGTCAGAATTGAGTTGAATTGTAGGACGCCCAGCTGGTGTTGGAGAATTGCTTGTTGGTGAGGGAATGCCCCCCACCTCTCACACTGTAATTGGGTATAGAACCTTTTACCCACATTTCGGATTTCCCTGCTAGACTGAACACTGAGAGAAGAATCATATCATGCCTGTTCTTAGATCTTCAGGAGCTGACACCTGGTATGCATACTATGAATTAGCCCTCACAATCAGCCTCAAATAATCCTCAAATGGGTGTTATTGCCCCCATTACAGCTGAGGACACTACATCTCAGCTCATATATCTGGCCAGTAAAGAATGGGTCTCTCTGACTTGAGTTGCTGTACTTGTTCCATGAAACCAAACTGCCTCTTTGAAATCACAATGAAAGACATTAATATAATAATTTTATTCAAGAGAAACTCAGGAATGAATGTAAATAATAATAATAATATTACTTAAGTAGCTACATTTTTATATAATGAAAATTATTTAAGTTCATGTCAGAAAGTTTAGAAAGAAAATACATTTGATAAAAGGTAAACCATTTCCTGTAAAGGAATAGCCCCATCAGCAGAAGCAATGGGCTCTCTGAGGGTAATTCAGCTACCTTCTTCTGGGATCTGGCACTTGAGCCCTATTCGGCCAAGGAAGCTGCTGGTGCGGATTGTACATCCGAACTGAAGTTTAAGGGAACGGTCTTCTTTTTAATTAGCCTTCTTTGTAATTAGGGCGCTGGGGTAAAAATGTCTTTTTATTCTCTTTCTCTTTTCTCTCCTCTTTTCCCCTCTCCTCCTCTCCTCTCCTTTCCTCCCTCCCTACCTCTCTCCTCCCCTCCCCTCCTGTCTTCTCTCCTTTCTCTTTCTCTCTCACTCTCTCTCTCTCTTTTTCTTTCATTCTTTCTTTCCCAGGATCTAAACCCCGTTCTTGTATTAGAGGTCCTTACCATGTTCTAAAGCTGAGTCCCCCACACTAGCCATGAGTCTGAAAATCACTTCCCTTTCCAAGCTCTTACAGCCAAGCTTGCCAATCAGACACACCCACCCTAGGTTTTGAATCAAAGGCTGGTTAACCTGGGAAACTGGGCTCAGCAGAATCCAGTCTGTCGAGGGTGGGGGCAGCGACAGTCACTCTAGGGGCAGCACTCCATGTTGGTAGCCTTTGGGACAAGCTGCCCTGCCTGCACTAGCAACCGTGTCGATGCTGGGCTCACCAGAACAGATTTCCGGCATGGTTTTCTCACTGTTGCTGGTTGAATAGTCTCCAAGTCTGTTCTCTGGCCCTTTTGGGAAATTCTGAGAGCTACCCAATATCTTACTAATGAATTCTTTTCTACTTAAATTAGCCAGGGTTTGTTTCTGTTGTTACTAAGAATCCTGATGACTATAGCTCTGAAATGGCAACCTTGGTCTCTCCTTCCAAAAATTCCCACACACAGAGGGGGCGGGCATCTACGTTGCACACACAGTACACATGTGTGTTTATTAGCTCCCTTCAGGAGGGTTATACACAGGTAATGGGTGTCTTACTCATGTACTTAATTAAGTAAAACTAAAAAAATTGAGTTAAGTAGGGACCTGACAATACAATAGTAGTTTTCAGTTTATTCTGACAATAATGTCAAACAATGCTACAACTGCTTTAATCCACCACTACTGGAAACAAGCATAGAATGGTTTTAATATGCCTATTTAGTTCTGAATCCCTCCTTTGTTTGGGCAACGAATGTGTAAGATTTCCCAATTTAAGAATAATATACACTTAGGGTCAAAATGTAGTTTTCATAGAGAAACTTGAGATGACTATAATACAAAACCAGTGTCCAAATATCTTAAGTGTCCGATCATCTAATCCAACACACTCCGTTTCTTATATTATTTTGTTCTTCTCATTCCAAAAATGTTTTTGTCTATAGAGGCTTGCAGTTAATTTAAAGGCTTGAAGTAAAATGAAAGTTATCTCATGAAAGATTTTATAGTGTTTAATGAGATTAAGATATTAATCAATGATGAAAAAGCATATATATATTTGAATATATATGTATATGTGTGTCTATATATATTTGCATGTGTGTACATGGTTATATATGTGTTTATATAGATAATAAGAATTAGAGAGATAAGTACACAATTTAGAGCTATGGAATCCAATGCAGTACCCACTAGCCACACATAGTTATTAAGCTAACATAGCTTATATAATA